>NW_027263147.1:47434-115603 GCF_902827115.2 Pseudochaenichthys georgianus
GCATTGAAAGCCAACCAGGTGCCAGTCAGCCTGCTAGTCAGCCTGCTAGTCAGCCAGCACAGGCGAGAGTCGCATTCCGGGGGAAAAAGAGAAGGGGAAGGGAGATGTCCCCCTTTGGGGAAAATCTGCTTTTGACCGTAGGTCCAATGCTGGATATGCCACCACCCCCACCACCAGTGGTGGAGGAGGACCTGCTCTTTTTCCGGAGTCTCTTGCCCACCATGAGGCCTGATCAGCAGGAGAAATAGGCTGAGGCTCAGATTGAAAATACACGAGGCGGTCCTGGAGGCAGCAGAGCTGGAAATTAATTAATTACAGACTGATACTGCGTGTGTGTGTAAACTGCCCCGCCCCCTCGCACACAGACGGGGAGATCTGGATTGGAAAGATTGAAATACTAAAAAATAAGACGCATTTTGCAGTTTTTTTTGCGTAATTTAGAAACGAGTTGGCGAAACTGAACTGCAATATAATGTTTGTGTAGCAATAACACGACATATTTTGACATGTCTGCAGTAGTACCGATAAAAAGGACCGATAACGTCGGAGCTTAACGGTACCACGGTCTTTAATAATTCATTCCCGGGGCTCAGTACCCATCCCTGCAACGGATGCTGTTTTGTACGTTTGACCTGGGGTCAGAATATCGGCTTCAAGATATTTCTTTAAGAAATTACGCCTTTGATCAAATATTATGCTCATTGGTCCCTCGATAAGGTTTTATGTCACTTGTCTGTATGCCCGATTGTCTTTTCTTTCTTTCAATAGAAACCACAAAGAAGAGGAGTTGGACTCGTGCGGAGGTCAAAGCTGTTGAAGACACACTAATGACCTTCATCAATCTGGGAAAGTACCAGGAAGGTTGGACTGCATTGCAGCTTTCTCCAAGATTCACTTTGATGACGTGAACAAAGCAGATGTAATGCTCTTCAGTGTGTTGTGAAGTGTCAGTCTTTGTATGGGGAGAGTGCGATGGCAGTCAATATGCATCTCCTGACTCATCTGGCTCAGTCTGTGAAACGGTGGGGTCCATTGTGGGCACACTCCGCTTTGTGTTTGAGAATGGAAATGGCAATCTCCTTAAAATGGCGCATGGAACCAAATGTGTTGCTCTTCAAGTGCTCCACCAGTTCTTGCTGCTCAGAGCTGCACCACATTTCTCAAAGCAGCATGCAGTCAGTGACCGTGCATTTTGTCAGGAGATCAATAGTTATTCAAAAGTACAGAAATGTATACGCTACCAGGACAACCGTTTTGGATGATGGAAAGATCAAACGCCTCACACTGTCACGGTGTTCACCCCTTGTCTGTTGGTGTTTGCCCTCCTGTCTGATTTCCTGATTGTGTTTCACCTGGTGCCCCTGTGTTTTCTCCTCCCTCCTCACCTGTCTCTTGTTTCCTTGATTAGTCCCGTGTGCATTTAGCTTCGTTTTTTCCTGTTAGTCTTTGTGAGATCCTCGTTTGTCTTGACTGTGTTCACTGGGAATAGTTCTGTTGTTACCCTAGCCCTGAAATAAAGGTACTTTCTGTTTAATCTGCGTTTGGGTCCTGCCTGCTTCACTCAACCCTGACAACACACAGCACGAAAGGAATGCCTTCCTCACAGCATTGATAGAACCACCGATTACAATTCTTCTTCACAACAGATTGACACACAAGGGTTTGGTCTACATAAGTAAAAACTATACCCGCGCCAACAGACGCAATGATTATTGTGTAAGTCTGACAGATGCACGCTCCGGGGAGATCGAGCAGATAACATCATTTAGCTCAGAAGCAGGAGCTGAAATTACCATGTTCTTCAAACCTTTTGACACACAGGAAGCCAGGAGCCTTCAGGGGCTTTCTGACTAAGAGGGTGGACGAACTCATGGCCCTCTGGCAACGCCTGCCGGAGCCGGACAGGCGACGAGTCGTCAGACCCTTCAGGCAGCTGAAGGGGCGGTTCAAGGGGAAGAACACATCCTCTCCTGGGAAGGAGAGTCTCCAACGGTAAGACTCGCTTCAAATATTCCTGTTTCCTATATTTGCTGCGTATTAACCCTCACTGTCCTCTCCGTGACTCAGCTGTCTTCTCGAACTCGGGCCCTGCAACATGGCCCAGCGCCAGCCGCCTGGTAGAGGCCATTTGCAGCCAGCTCTGCCGTCTCCACCCCGCGGCTCGGAGGGATCATGAGGACTCGGTGGTTCCTCATCCTCACGGACTACGTGGCCATTAGAGAGGCAGTGCTGGCCGGCCCGAGGCTGATGGCTCAGACCGACATCCAGCTCTTTGAGCTGAACCAGAGGACCCTGTCCCAGTGGTGAGTCTGACCAGCAGCTTTGTTGGTGGTTTTGTAATCCGTACTGGGGTTTCTCTTTCCGTAAAAACATCTGCCTGGGTTTGTCTTACAGGTTCTCTCTCGGTGCCAGAAAGACAGGGGGGTGTCTGTGCTGCTGCAGGGAACTGGCGTCGTCCCTGCAGCAGCTGTGGCTGTCCAGCCTCTCCCGCCAGCGAAAGGGCTGTCCTTTGTACAGGTGGGACAAGGACAGCCCTTCAAGTACAACATCCCGGAGGTGCCGGGACCTTCAGGGGTGGGTCTGCTTCCTCCAGATGAGGAGCAAAGCCCGCGGCAGACATGTCAGTACAACTGCTGCAAGAGTGGCCAGGCCAAGAGGATCGACACTGGCCACTCTCGCATTGCAGGCGGGCCCGGCACCACAAGGGTGCCGCACCACAAGGGTGCATTGACCCCCTCAGTTGTATTCTTTGCCCCCTCACTTTGAGCATCATTCTTCCATCAAAAAGTACAATAAATGTCACAAATATTAAATAAATAACTTTAAATAATTATTTTCCAGATCATTTTTTCATCCTTAGATTGAAATATTCTTCCATCTCAGCTGGGTCCTCTTCCTCAGATTCTCTCCTCATCAGTGGATTCTTCCACTTCCTCAAAATAAGTGCGGTCCTCACTTCTGACACTTCTTCCATTTCTGATTCTACCTCCTCATATTCATTTTCCTCCATTTCAGAAGCGGGCGATGTGGGGGCTTCTTCAGAGGAAGAATTTGGTCTGTAACTGACATCGATCACCTCTTCATGAGTTTCCTCCTCTTCTGACCCTGAATCCTCCGCATCGGTTGATGTTTCCTCCATAACACGGTTACAGATTAGCTTCATGAACCTCCTCCACAGTCAGATGTTTCTGCCTCCTCATTTTGCTGCCTGTCTCTCTCAGAATAAAGGTGTGAAATTTCCCAGCACCGTGAGAAAAGGCCTGTTTGTTTTTCGTTTATCTTGTTTTGTTTATGATTTTTGTTGATCTAAAAATTGCTTGATCCTATACATCAAAAGCTGAAAAATGTGCCCCATTGCTCCACTTTGTCCTGCGGGGTCATTTTGACCCCAGAGGGCTTACGGTGTTATGAAATACAATAAAACACCCATAATTCAATTAAATTACTTCAAATGTATTTTAATCGTTAAGAGCATACCCAGATAGCAAAATATATTAATTCAACATTGGATTTTGGTTATTTTTGGTTGAGGTTGAAAAATCGATGTGTTTTTACAGATACCATTTCAACGTTTGAAAAAATGTTGTTTGAATCAATTTAATATAGATTCCGGTTTTTCAATGTTGAAATTCCCTACATTGAATTGACATTGTTTCAACGTGTGGCGCTCCCCTCTCGGGTGAGATCATGATGCGGGGTCTGGTTCTTTCCTATGAGAGCTGCTGTGCATGAAGACAAAATGGCCCAACACTATGGTTGCACTTAATCTTGAAAGCACGTTGGTCACGTGAAAGAGCGTACACCTCAGGGTGTGGAGGAAGGCAGGCAGTTCAGTTGCCGCCTGAAGAGAAGAGACAGATATCACAAATCGGTAAGAAATGTAACGTGACCGTTGCGCATACCTACTCTATGTTTACCTCAGTTATACCCTGTTATGTTTTTTTAGGTTATCCAGAGCGCAAAAGAGGGAACTAATTACTTATAATATATCATCAACTAATTTAACGTCGTTCATCGCATGACGCAGTTGATATTTTATTGCCCTGACTAGCACCTAGCTAACGCAGCAGATACACTAGCTAACACAATCTGACATTAAACAACTCTACCATCCTACTAAGGATGCCAGCGATTAATGGATTATTCATTAATTATTTTTAAAATTGATTTTTTATTTTTATATTTCTTAATTTTTTTCTGACTTGGTTTCAACCAAAATATAGACTAATGCTAATAATAGTAATAGTATTAATAATTGTAAATGGCCATTGGTCACACCACCAGTTTGTTTTACTGTAAACTTGGAGGAAGCCAGCAGCGCAGGCTGCGCAGACTGCTGCTTGCTAAAAACCGACCCCGCCGATTTTGATCATGGTCAGTTTCTGGCATCCCTACATCCTACAGAAATTACATCAAAGTTGGTCTGATACAGTCAAGCTAAAGCATCATATAGGATATTTGGGTAAAATGTATGTCCTAGGGGTCCTGGACTCCCGGTTGAAGACCCATGGAATAAAACATGTAATTCTAGGGAATCTTTGACATATCCAAGACTGTGATAAAAAAAAAGCCGACCCCCCAACATTTATCATATGGAAAATAACTGCCTTTTTGTGCATGTTTTTCATAGAAAACGCAAATTCATGTTTTCAAACTGGCAGTTCAAGGGTTAAAATCCTGAACATAATTTAACATTTGGTATTTTTGATCAGGACTGAAGTTGATTGAAAGATTTAACCCCAAAAAGTTTAAAAAAAACATTAATCTGTTGTCCTTTTAGAGCAGTTTTTGGAAGTGGAAATGTTTGTCCCGAATGACTAATTTGTAACTTTTTTGTTCAATCTGATTTTGTGCAAAAACTAATGATGCAAAAAAAAAATGTTGTTGCGAATCTTTGACATATCCAAGACTGTTATAAAAAAAAAAGAGCCAGTCCCCAGATATGTATTTTTGGGAAAATAACTAATTTTCTCGGTTTTAATCATGAAAAAAACAGCAGTTTCATGTTTTCAAAATGGCATTGAAAGGGTTAAAATCCTGAAAATTATTACATTTTTGGTATTTTCTATTAGGGCGGAAGTTGCTTTAAAGATTGAACCCAAAAAAGTTGTGAAAAAAACCTTACAGGACTGAATGCACTGGCCATCCTTGCTCTCCACGAGGCAGATCCAACTCCCACCTTAGACCCCAAGAAAAATGAAATGACGTTGAGTGATAGCTATCATAGTAGTGTTTTTACTATCACTCACATATAACAATTCTAATACACATCTTCAGCAGTAAACCCAGGAGTCTGATTGTTTCGGCTTATTATAACTAAACAATCTCCCCCAGGATAGCCCTGCAAGGTGATCAAATCCAAGCAGTGTGTATTATAGGAACATGCAGCTGTGCGTGTTCAGCATTCAGGAGGATATGCAGCTCTACGCGTGAGCACGAGCGATGCATTGGCTGCGCTGCATCAGGACAGAGTGAGACGGAAAGGGCTTCCACACGCTGTTTATATAGAGGTGTGGGAGGGGCTTATTTCCCATGTAACTTTCGTGAAGCCTCCGTATGTCACGGTGAGCAGGTGAGTATCCATCGTTTTTTCTTAATCCTGTTTTTGACCTTTGTGACCCCAATAAAATGTTCATTCCAAATTGTTATGTTGTCTCTGTATTTATTTACAATTCACGTGTTCTCTAAAGTGGGCCTCCATTTAATTATTTCAGGCGTGAAGAGGAGTAAACACGTGGGCGTCCATTTTAGGTTATGGCCTGGAAAAGGGGGCGGTTAGGATTAGCGTTCGATTGGGGGCGAGAGAGTATCAGGCAGCGACCCCTGAGGGCCATCGGAGAGAGCCAATCTACCCCAGAAATGAGAACATGGGGCACCGGCTGCGTCAGGGAATAAGAGGCTTGGATCCTACTGCCGGGGACCGGCTGTGAGATGTGAGTGATGGTAAAAACACTACTATGATAGCTATCACTCAACGTAATTACATTTTTTCTCGGGGCCTAAGGTGAGCGTTGGCCTTCCTCGGTGGTGAACAAGGATGGCCCGAGCACTCGATCTTACTTTCAGTCGTACATACAATACAACATGCCTTATTTTATACACATCAGTTCAGTCAGACAACTCACGTGTTTCTTTAACATGTTTATTAGAAGCAGCATAAAGTTGAGTTTGGCGTCTAGGCTCGGGCCTCATCACTCCACTGATAGCACAATGAGTGATGATTAAATAACTAACCCCCCCCCGCCCGAGCCTACAGGTGGAAGCTGGGGTGGTGGTGGGGCAGGCCAGCAGCAGCGACGTGCTACAGCAATAGCAGCAGCAAGCAAAGCAAAGCGAGATATCTGGCAGGTTAAATAGAGCGGCATATTAAGGAGACTCTGTTTGGTTGGTTGTAGAGTGGCAAGGGGCGTTATGTATGAATGCAGCTCAAGTGCTCAAGTTGACTGCCTGAACTAGCTCGCAGGATACGCCCCATTAATGGTCCTTGGATTATCGAATGTTTCGAACCTTCACTAGACTCTCAACAAGGTGGGCCCTGCATAGGTTGATCAGTCCCAGCAGTGTGCATTTCAAATTGACATGTGGCTTGTTCTTCTTCCTCCCAGCTGTGTCTGTGCAGCCTCAGACAGGAATGAGCGGGAGAGAGAGGCAGCCGGCCCTTTATAGAGATGTGGGAGTGGCCTATTTCGCTCTCTCAGTACTTCGTGTTTTCACGGTAAGTCATTTAGTTGTTTTTCCTTCTGTAACAACAGGTATTAATATTCTCTCTCAATCCTTTCGTGTGTTTCACGGTAAGGAGAGGTAAGTACGGTTCCAGTGAGCGTTGCTGTGGAATCCCATATAAATTAAATTACATTTGTTATTACTGGTTAGGCTTAGGGAGAGTGTCAGATAGTGACGTGTAGGGGCCACCTGAGAGGGTACAACAGGCAGTGTTACAAAAGTAACTGAGTTACAGTAATGTATTACTTGCTGTAACAAAGTAATGTAACGCATTGCTAATGAAATGAGGGCAATATACCACCCGTTCCAATGCTCAGTAAGTAACGCAGTTTCAAGTTACAACACATGTTGACCCGAAATTAAATGGTGTTTTGTTTAAGAATTTACCAACATGGCGAGACATTCCGACACCAGAGAACAATTGTGCGGGGAGATTAGTAAGGTGGTGCATAGGCATGCGTTGCACCCCCAGTTGAAGGTCATGCACCCTCGATTCAAAAAGAGAACGGAGCGGAAAATATCCTTGTTTTTATTTATTTGTTTAATTCTATAATCTCTGGCTTTTTTGGCGTCCGTCAGGAACTGAATTTCAAAATAAAAATAACAGGAAACAGATGTAGGCCTATAAGGGACATTTCGAGCATCATCGAGTTTGGGATGGCCGAAGACACTACACTACCCATAATCCCCAGCTATCGTTTAGGACTACAGTCTCCGTGATTAAACTTCAAGCCGGGATTGGATGTTGGAGTGGCAGTGCGCCAAGGTTACGGTATCGAAACTGGATCGATTCTCCCCCCCCTTATTGGGAACGTTTTCGTTTTTCCAACAATTAGAAGTTGCCAGTATTAAACACCAATTAAAATGAGATTAAACATCTCTCTGACACAGTTCAAACGCATTTCAAGTGGAAGAATTGTTGGCGTCTCCTCTTCGTGTCTCAGGAAGCTGTATTATTTAAAATATATATATATATATCTTAACCAAACGGGTACTTTACACAACATTGAGTCAAACGTATCCTTGTTTTATTTATGTTAAATTGTTGTTGTCGGTTAATTTTCCATTTTATTTATTTTGGTTTAAGATATCATTAGTCTTTTCTTTATTATTATGTTACGAGCTGGCTCTGCTTGCAACATAAGGACACCAGTTCCACACAGGAGTTGCCCAAAACAATCATTTATTTACCCAACACAGTGGTTACAACCAACAATAAAACAGACCAGAGGAGCGGTGTCCTGCTGCACCGAGCAGGGCAGCTGAGAGAGAGCCTGCTCTGCAGCCCTCTATATCCTGGAGTCAAGGCCACAGGTGGGTCCCATCACTGCTGATTACAAGAACCACACAGGTTACAGCAGCACCACCTGGTGGACAACCACAGGGTTGTCACATGCCACAGAGGATGCATCATCAATGCATGTTTTTTCCCTTTCTGCACTGTGGTACGACTAATTTTACTTTAAGTACTTCCTCCATCACACTTGCTTTGATGTCTTCCTACTGGAGAAAAACACAAAGAAACCTGCTCTGCTCTCATTCAAGCAGCGGCATGGAATCATCTTCAGGTAGATTTGCCAGAGGAGAGAAGCTGTTAACCAGATGCCCTTGGCCTCGCCATCAATGGCAATGACGGCCGCCTTCAGCTTCAGGTCCTTGCTGTCTGAGAATTAACATTTACAATTAGTACCCGATGTCATTCCCTTGCCAATAAGCAGGTGCCCATTTGTGTTTGTTAGTTACCTTTGATTTGCAGGACATCCAGCTTCCAGAGGAAGAAAGCCCGCTGGAGAGAGGAGAGTTGGCGGTCGCCATTTCTTTGCGCAGCTGAGTAGATCGTAAATAATCATGCTTCTTCGCACCACATTCATCTGCGAAACTTCTAAGACTTCGGTGTCCTCTGTAGTAACTCAGGCATTTCGGTACAGCAAACAAGTACTCCTTTACATCTGGCACACCACATTCCTTTGTCTTTTGGATCAGCAGCTTGAGTGCATTTACCATTTCCGGTGTTAGCAGCACTGCTACTTTTCTACCCCGTTTCCCTTTCAGCTCCACCCGCTCAAAATAGCGGCAAAGCTTCTGTTCATATTTTGACAGCCCGATTTCTTCATGACTCTCCGAGATCTCGTTCCAGGAAATTCTTCATTTTCATCTTCGAAACCTCCCCAACACATCTTCTGTTGAAGAGGACCATCTTGGTCAGTGGTGTCCTTGTAAGACTAGAATAGTTCTGCACTGTTGCCTGCTCCATCAGTGCTATGGTAGCTGATGTTGCCTGTTCATCAAGATGCTTGTGGAGTTTGGTGCTGTCCTCAGTGAGGGGTAGATTGGTTGGTTTGTTGTATTGCGAATCACTAATGGTGCTCAATGCACAGTGTGATATGTACTCTGACCACTTTGGATTTCTGCCACTTCAGTTTGACCATCTCTGTTACTAAGTTATGGAATACTAAATAAATAAGTAATTAGATACCTTACCGTTACTGCGCTCGTAAAGAATGATAAGAATAATGTGAATTGAACTGGTTTAATTAGTGAGTTTATTTAAGGTAATTAGTTAGAGGCCCTATGTTATCAGAATGTCTGCACAGCAGTTACAATGGGCAAACTACATTAAAACAGAATTGTCCCCATTTGTTCTTTAATAGTTACTAACATTAGATATGTTAATGAGATATGGACCGCACAACTAAAAATGTGCCTGAATAAAGAATTTAGCAGTGGACATAAAACTCAACTGAGTGTCACTGCACTTCTATATTAAGATGTAAAAAAAAAAGGGATACAGCTGGACGATGTATTCGAGCTGCTAACATCATGCAATTATGAACACACGCAGTTGCGTATTTGGCTCAAAAAGCGTTGGATGTTAATAATTACATAATAATAATAATCAAGTAGCCTAACCTGTGGCGTTTAAAGTGGTAATTGTTGGCCATTTCAGATGTGACATTTGGATAGTATATTTTAAAACGAAGGTAGCCTAATCCAGGAAATACAATGCCTAAATTATGCCGTTCACTCCATTTAATTATATTCATGTAGACACATTAATTAGATGGTCCTCCGCCCCTCCCAAAAAACGTGACTTATTAGAAACGGAGCGTTATCATATTGTTATGCAACAATCACGTGCATTTATTTGGTTTCATAATGTTAGTCATTATGGCTGACGATATAAAACAAATTGAAGCCAACTGAAACCAGTGCAATTGCAACAAGGCGGCCGCGGCCTATGTCTGACACTTTTAAACTGTTTAGAACAGTACTCCTCTTCACGCCTGAAATAATTAAATGGAGGCCCACTTTAGAGAACACGGGAATTGTAAATAAATACAGAGACAACATAACAATTTGGAATGAACATTTTATTGGGGTCACAAAGGTCAAAAACAGGATTAAGAAAAAACTATGGATACTCACCTGCTCACCGTGACATACGGAGGCTTCACGAAAGTTACATGGGAAATAAGCCCCTCCCACACCTCTATATAAACAGCGTGTGGAAGCCCTTTCCGGCTCACTCTGTCCTGATGCAGCGCAGCCAATGCATCGCTCGTGCTCACGCGTAGAGCTGCAGATCCTCCTGAATGCTGAACACGCACAGCTACATGTTCCTATAATACACACTGCTTGGATTTGATCACCTTGCAGGGCTATCCTGGGGGAGATTGTTTAGTTAGAATAAGCCGAAACAATCAGACTCCTGGGATTACGACTGAAGATGTGGATTAGAATTGTTATATGTGAGTGATAGTAAAAACACTACTATGATAGCTATCACTCAACGTCATTTCATTTTTCTTGGGGTCTAAGGTGGGAGTTGGATCTGCCTCGGTGGAGAGCAAGGATGGCCAGTGCATTCAGTCCTGTAGCCGTCTTGGCAGCAGGATTCAAACCCTTTCCTCCCTGACTCAGCGAGTGCCCCATGTTCTCATTTTTGTGGCAGGTTCGCTCTCTCTGGTGGCCCCTGATAATTCACTGCCTGATACTCTCTCCCCCTCATTATAATTAGAATCCTAACCGTCAAACCCTTTCCAGCTCGTAACCTAAAATGGACGCCCACGTGCTTACTCCTCCTCATGCCTTAAAACTAAAATGGCGGCCCACTTGAAATTAATTAAGAGAACACGTGAATTGTAAATAAATAAGGACAACATAACAATTTGGAATGAAAATGTTTTGGGGTTACAAAGGACATACATAGGATTAAGAAAATACATACAATTTACCTGCTACCTGACAAATAAGCTCCTCCCACACCTATATATACAAGAGTGCAGAAGCCCTTTTCGGCTCACTCAGTCCTGATGCATGGCAGCGAAGGCATCTCTCCTGCTTACTCGTCTCTGATATCCTCCTGAATGCTGAAAGCACACACGCACAGCCACATGTTCCAATACTGAAAGCGTTCAGTGCTGTTTTAATTGTTCCCTATATTGCCCCTTTTTTTTCTGACTCACCCCTACTCACCGCCGGATCACCTGAGCCACCTTCAACCGGCACACTAACCTCCTTTTCCCCTCTCTCTCCAAGTGAGGTTCTTACCCTCATTACCTCTGCCCGCCCTACCACCTGTCCTCTGGACCCTATCCCTTCAAACCTCCTTCAGACTATCGCTCCTGATATTCTACCGTTTCTCACCCATTTCATCAACACTTCTCTAACTTCTGGTCACTTTCCACACACTCTCAAGGAGGCGAGAGTAAACCCTCTCCTGAAGAAACCCACTCTCAACCCGTCTGATGTTATAAACTACAGGCCTGTCTCTCTCCTCCCGTTCCTGTCTAAAACACTTGAACGCGCTGTCTTTAAACAACTCTCCTGCTCTCTCCATCAGAACAACCTTCTGGATCCGCACCAGTCTGGTTTCAAGGCAGGTCACTCCACATAAACTGCCCTCATTGCTGTCACTGAGGAACGGCACACTGCTAAAGCAGCCTTCCTCTCCTCTGTCCTCATCCTGTTGGACCTGTCTGCTGCATTCGACACGGTGAACCATCAGATCCTCCTTCGCACTCTCCAAGAACTTGGAGTTTCAGGCTCTGCACTTTCCCTCCTCACCTCATACCTCAAAGACCGCACCTACAGGGTTACTTGGAGAGGGTCTGAGTCCGACCCTTGTCAATTAACTACAGGGGTCCCTCAGGGCTCTGTTCTTGGTCCTCTCCTCTTCTCCCTGTACACAAACTCGCTCGGATCTGTCATTAGCCCGCATGGTTTTTCATACCACTGCTACGCTGACGACACCCAATTAATTCTGTCCTTTCCCCGCTCAGAGACCCAGGTCGTCGCTCAGAGACCCAGGTCGTCGCACGCATCTCTGCTCGTCTAGCTGACATCGCTCAGTGGATGTCTGATCATCATCTCAAGCTCAACCTTGACAAGACTGAAGTGCTTTTCCTTCCGGGAAAAGATTGTCCCTCTCTTGACCTAACTATCAACATCGGCCCCTCTGTTGTTTCCCCGACTCAGACTGCAAGTACTCTGGGTGTGACCCTAGATAACAACCTGTCCTTCACTGCAAACATCGCTGCTACAACCCGCTGCTGCAGGTACACGCTTTTCAACATCAGGAAGATACGCCCACAGCTGACCCAGAAATCGACGCAGGTTCTGGTCCAGGCTCTCGTCACCTCACGCCTAGACTACTGCAACTCCCTCCTGGCTGGTCTACCTGCATGTGCCATCCGACCTCTGCAGCTCATCCAGAATGCAGCGGCTCGTCTGGTCTTCAACCTTCCTAAATTCTCCCACACCACGCCGCTCCTCCGCTCCCTCCACTGGCTTCCGGTAACTGCTAGAATCCACTTCAAGACACTGGTACCTGCGTACCATGCTGCGAATGGATCTGGCCCTTCCTACATCCAGGACATGGTTAAACCGTACACCCCAGCACGTGCACTACGCTCTGCATCAACCAAACGACTCGCTGCACCCTCGCTGCGAGGGGGACCCAAGTTCCCATCAGCAAAAACACGTGGGTTTGCTATCCTGGCTCCAAAATGGTGGAATGAGCTCCCCATTGAAATCAGGACCGCAGAAAGCTTACACACCTTCCGGCGCAGACTGAAAACTCATCTCTTTCGACTCCACTTCGAGCGATAGAATGACTAACAAAGAACTGCTAACAGAGCACTTATATACTAATAAAGGACTGGCTTATCTATAGCCAGTTGAGCAGCACTTGAAACGATTGGCTCTATGAAACCTGATGTTCTTATATGATTCTGTTTTCCTCAAGGTTGTGTCTTCCTGGTCGAATGTACTTATTGTAAGTCGCTTTGGATAAAAGCGTCAGCTAAATGTAATGTAATGTAATGTTATGCCCTGTAAGGTGTCCTTGGGTGTTATGAAAAGCGCCCCCCAAAATAAATGTATTATTATTATTATGAGGTAGCCCTCAGCAGTCCCCCTTTTATCCGCCTCTCTGACCTCAGTGTTGGTCATGTTGGCCTACACGCCCGGACTGTGGCCATATAATAGGTACTGGGTAGGGGTGTAACGGTATCCGTATTCGTCCCGTACTGTCACGGTTCGGCACATGCAGTCACACGGCGAATACGCCTTTTTTTACAAGTGGGAAAAAAGTCTGTCACTCAGGGCAGTATTACACTAAATATAATCCAGGGGGCGGTATTGCGCCTAAAAGCCAGCCGCCCGTAAATAACAAATGAAGAACAAAACAAACACAATATATGAAGAAGAAGAACAGTTAGTAGCTATGGCGAGTTCACACAACACACAGGAGCTAGAAGACCCACCTGCTTCTTTTAAATCAGGTGTGTGGGAACATTTCGGGTTCCCTGTGGACTACAACAATGATGGGGTGCGAGTTGTGGATCGGACGAGGACGCCAGTCCCTTCTCATGGGACCCCATATGTCACTATCTGACAGTAATTCTAAACTTAACCTGTCACCACAAAAGAACAATTTGATTCTTATGTCCGGCCTCTAAAATGGCCGCCTTCACGCTGTGAAACTAAAATGGAGGACACGTGATACTGACAACACAACCAATTTGGAATAAATATTTTATTGGGCTTAAAAAGATCAAATACAGGAATCAAAAAATACTCACCTGTTTACATTGTAAAATACTTACCGTTGAAAACACCAACGTGTTGAGAGAAAAGAGTCGGATAATACTAATGCCTGAATTACAGAGGGAAAACACGCACAGCTGCGTTTCATGGAGTTTCACAGCAAGGCTCACTGGAACCAGACCGTACCACTCCTTATCGTGAAACACATGAAGGGATGATGGATAATATTAATACCGTGACACGAGATGCAGGGTGCACCAAACAGGACACTTACATAATGTACCGTGATACACGATGAATGAGTGCTCCGAATAGGACACTCCCACAAGCTCTATGAAAGAGCCCTCTGCCTCTCTCTCCCGCTCAGTCCTCTCTGACGCTGCACTGAGCACAGACATAGCTGGGAAGATAACATTACAGGCAACATTAATATTACAAAGGGATTCCAAAGCAACGCTCACTGAAATATATTCATCTCTCCTTACCGTGAAGCCTACGGGGGAATTTAAGAGAAAATATTCATTCCTGTAATTACAGAAGAAACAGAAATGTACATACTCTACTCTACTTAACATAAAACACGGAAGTATCAACAGTCAATTAGACCACGCCTACATCTCTATAAAGAGCAGGCTTCCTCTCTCTCTCAAGCTCATCCCTGTCTCAGGCACTACTGATGATGTGTACAAATTAAGGCAGGTTGTATGCCAAAGCAACTATAACGGTTTATCAACCCCCAAACTTAAACTCCAAATCAGTACGTGGATGGCCAGTGCATTACGTGTATCCAGATTATGTCTGGGTACCGGATTCTTTCATCCACCCTAACCCTAATATCAGAATGTTGTTACATGTATTCATATCAAACGGCTTGGTATGTGTGAACTGTAGACTGCCTTCTTTCAACTCAGCAGCTTCCCACCTGACACACACGGGCTGTCCTCTGAAGAGTCCACCTGGAGTGGTGATTTAGCAATTCCTTCTAAAGTGACAGATGGAATGAATTGAAATCACAGACAAATATGGAACAGTAACAAATAAAGTTGAACTCTTTAAACACCACACGATAATATAACAAATAATAAACACTAAAAACACACAGCGAATAAATTCAAATATATACAAAGTGACTCAACCCAGAACCCGCTAGTCCTGGTCTGGGTTCAAGAACCTCCTGAACCGAGTGTCCAAGTTGGCTCCCGTTTGTCGGAGCGGCGCCTCTTCCTCAGTGCAGTCTTTATTCTCTCCCCAGGTAGGAAGGGAGAGATGTTGATCTGTTGGGCCTCCACCCGGGAAGCCAGATGGCCTCGCCGTCAATGGCAATGATGGCCGCCTTCAGCTTCAGGTCCTTGGTGTCTGAGAATTAACATTTACAATTAGTACCCGATGTCATTCCCTTGCCAATAAGCAGGTGCCCATTTGTGTTTGTTAGTTACCTTTTATTTGCAGGACATCCAGCTTCCAGAGGAAGAAAGCCCGCTGGAGAGAGGAGAGCTTATCTTTTGAGGCACCCCCCTCAGTATAGTGAGGGCGGAGTGCCATAGCCAGGTCTCTATCCAGCTCTTCTGGGCACGCAGTGATGGAGGGGATTGAGGTGATGCATGTGATGGAGCTCTGATCTTTTTTTTTAACCACAAAGTTAGCGCTGAGTTTATGAATTAGCCACGAGCGAAAAAATGCTAACGGTGAGATGTTTCCGGTGAGTCAACAATGGGTCCTCAAGATACACGCCCCGATACATCCGTCTAAAATAATAGAATGTCACCAGTTGTTCGTCCCACAAGTTATACGTTAACACCAGCGCCGCGTGCCTAGGGTTGCCGACCCCTGATATAATACTATTAATATACTAAAAGGGCTCGCTTTGGCAAAATCCTGATCCATACAGTCATTGCAGCCCTAAATAATAACAAGTAGCCATCCTGTGTGGTGCTATCTGTAGTTGGCCGTCTTATTTTTTGTTGATTTCATATTGTTTTCACAGAGCTGTGAAAATGAATTTCCCCCTGGGGACAATAAAGCTAATCTAATTTAATATTCAATCCCACACTTGGAGATTGAGAACATACATTTTGCCTCGTTTAAAGCACTTGTTGTAATACTATGGATTTAGTTGACACTACTAGCCGAGTTTCTTTTGTCCAATATTTTGCGGGCAGGTACATTGAATTAGAAGTAGAGGTAGAAGAAGAAATACGCTAACGCTACAAACAGGCGCAACACTGTTACTCTGTTTTTACTGACATGTAAAATTGTTTCATCTTGCTCTGTTTTTTAACGCACAATCGAAAACACGGACTTTGCCCGGAAAACTGGACGTTTGGTCACCCATCTGACTGTGTGTACAGCTAAGCACACACACTAACATTAAGACTACAAGCTCACTTAGGGTTGAGGCTTTTTTACACCTTGCTTGACTGCCTGCCCACACATCTGATCTAAACAAAGTTACGTGTATTGGGGAAAATAATTATTTAAAGTTATTTAATTTAATATTTGTGACATTTATTGTACTTTTTGATGGAAGAATGATGCTCAAAGTGAGGGGGCAAAGAATACAACTGAGGGGTCAATGCCCCCTCGTGGCACCGGGCCCGCCTGCAATGCGAGAGTGGCCAGTGTCGATCCTCTTGGCCTGGCCACTCTTGCAGCAGGTGTAGTGACATGTCTGCCGGCGGGCTTTGCTCCTCATCTGGAGGAAGCAGACCCACCCCTGAAGGTCCCGGCACCTCCGGGATGTTGTACTTGAAGGGCTGTCCTTGTCCCACCTGTACGAAGGACAGCCCTTTCGCTGGCGGGAGAGGTTGGACAGCCACAGCTGCTGCAGGGACGACGCCAGTTCCCTGCAGCAGCACAGACACCCCCCTGTCTTTCTGGCACCGAGAGAACCTGTAAGACAAACCCAGGCAGATGTTTTTTACGGAAAGATAAACCCCAGTACGGATTACAAAACCACCAACAAAGCTGCTGGTCAGACTCACCACTGGGACAGGGTCCTCTGGTTCAGCTCAAAGAGCTGGATGTCGGTCTGAGCCATCAACCTCGGGCTGGCCAGCACTGCCTCTCTAATGGCCACGTAGTCCGTGAGGATGAGGGACCACCGAGTCCTCATGATCCCTCCGAACCGCGTGGCCGCGGGGTGGAGACGGCAGAGCTGGCTGCAAATGGCCTCTACCAGGCGGCTGGCGCTGGGCCATGTTGCAGGGCCCGAGTTCAGCCCGAGAAGACAGCTGAGTCACGGAGAGGACAGAGAGGGTTAATAGGCAGCAAATATTTAGTACAGGAAACAGGAATATTTGAAGCGAGTCTTACCGTTGGAGACTCTCCTTCCCAGCACAGGAGGTGGTCTTCCCCTTCGCTGTCTTGAACCGCTGGCTTCCTGTGTGTCAAAAGGTTTGAAGAACATGGTAATTGCAGCTCCTGCTTCTGAGCTAAATGATGTTATCTGCTCGATCTCCCCGGAGCGTGAAACAACAGGAAACCAGAGACAGACCGTGACAGTGTGAGGCGTTTGATCTTTCCATCATCCAAAACTGTTGTCCTGGTAGCGTATACATTTCTGTACTTTTGAATAACTATTACAAAATGCACGGTCACTGACTGCATGCTGCTTTGAGAAATGTGGTGCAGCTCTGAGCAGCAAGAACTGGTGGACCACTTGAAGAGCAACACATTTGGTTCGATGCGCCATTTTAAGGAGATTCCCATTTCCATTCTCAAACACAAAGCGGAGTGTGCCCACAATGGACCCCACCGTTTCACAGACTTAGCCAGATGAGTCAGGAGATGCATATTGACTGCCATCGCACTCTCCCCATACAAAGACTGACACTTCATAACGAACTGAAGGAGCATTACATCTGCTTTGTTCACGTCATCAAAGTGAATCTTGGAGAAGCTGCAATGCAGTCCAACCTTCCTGGTACTGTCCCAGATATGATGAAGGTCATTAGTGTGTCTTCAACAGCTTTGACCTCCGCACGAGTCCAACTCCTCTTCTTTGTGGTTTCTATTGAAAGAAAGAAAAGACAATCAGGCATACAGACAAGTGACATAAAACCTTATCGAGGGACCAATGAGCATAATATTTTGATCAAAGGCGTAATTTCTTAAAGAAATATCTTGAATGCCGATATTCTGACCCCAGGTCAAACGTACAAAACAGCATCCGTTGCAGGGATGGGTACTGAGCCCCGGGAATGAATTATTAAAGACCGTGGTACCGTTAAGCTCCGACGTTATCGGTCTGTTTATCGGTACTGCAGACATGTCAAAAATATGTCATGTGTTATTGCTACACAAACATTATATTGCAGTTTTAGTTTCGCCAACTCGTTTCTAATGCATAAAAAAACTGCAAAATGCGTCTTTAGTATTTTCGATCTTTCCAATCCAGATCTCCCCGTCTGTGTGCGAGGGGGCGGGGCAGTTTACACACACGCAGTATCAGTATGTAATTAATTAATTAATTTTCCAGCTCTGCTGCCTCCAGGACCGCCTCGTGTATTTTCAATCTGAGCCTCAGCCTATTTCTCCTGCTGATCAGCCTCATGGTGGGCAAGAGACTCCGGAAAAAGAGCAGGTCTTCGTCCTCCTCCACCACTGGTGGTGGGGGTGGTGGCATATCCAGCATTGGACCTACGGTCAAAAGCAGATTTTCCTCAAAGGGGGACATCTCCCTTCCCCTTCTCTTTTCCCCCCGGAATGCGACTCTCGCCTGTGCTGACTGACTGCCCGGCTGACTGGCTGGCTGACTGGCACCTGGTTGGCTTTCAATGCTGTCATCCAGGCTCTCTTCCAGGCTGTCTTCCTCTTCTATGGATGTGGATGGAGGCAGGGCTTGCCGGGGGAAATTGCTGGACGTCTCGCGGTCAAGCATGAATGGCTTTAAAAAGCTCATGATTGCCGCGAGACGCCAGGGCTTAGATCCCCCGGAAGACCCTGCCCCGCTCCTTTCCCCTTCCTTCTCTAATATCCTCTCCTTCCTGTATTTGTCCCTGAGAGACTTCCACCGCTTTTTGCACACTTCCTCTAATAAAATGAAAGAATACAGTTCATTTCTTGAATTTAAGAAAATGATTCCTCCATTAATGAAAACCAAATCCCTTTAACATAATTTTACGAAACATTCACTACTGTGTTACTTTTGGACGGACTGAGCTGATTCCAGAGACGATGACTGCTGCTGCGCTTGCAGTCGGCTGTGTGTGAGGGAAGGGAAGAGAAGGTGGACTATCGCATGCAATGTTTCTGCACATAGGCCTACTGTTTTTGAAGCCATGTGTTTCATACACCTCCTGATACTTTGATGTGAACGTAACACTTTAAAAGTCTCCTGCTTTGTGAATGAATGCTTATCTTTTATTCATTACCGAATCTGCGCTGCATAAATTAATGCGTGCGGACCTGTGGGTTATAACAAGCGTGCGCATGTACTGCATCTGTATGATACACATGTGTGAAATCATACCGGGCGGGCGCTGTAGTAAGTCATTTGGTTATTGCCCCAAAACAAATGTGTTACCCCACGCCACGCTACCGGTAGGCTACACACGTAAACACGTAAGCTGTTATTATATAACCTTCATCAGTAGGCTATGCACGTATGTGCAACATGCATTGTGATGGGAAAGAAGGCATCACTTATTGAATGACATAAAGACTTGGCTTTTTTTTTAAGTTTAAATAATTTGACTTAGTATCTAATTACTAACCCTGATTTTCATTTACAGCCAGCATGACAACAGAGGTGTATACTATCTTGTCTGATGGGTTGGTGTGTTGAAGCAATTGTTGCTTATTTTTAATTATATTAACATGTATTTGACCCTAGGGATCAATAAATCCATCATAATACTTATACAAAGCAACTGTTAAAAACAAAAGCCCAAACATTTGATACTGTGCCATATCAGAATACTTTGATGATAAATAAATAATAGCCTACATTAAAACCTCCAAATGAGAACACTGATTTAAACATTTCTATTAAAAGAACACCCACAGAGATCCTTGAAATTAATATTTGAATTGCACTTTTAATAAAACAGCAATATAAAAACAACAAGAACAATATAAAAACAACAAGAACTAGAACTTTTTTTACATACAATTAGGCTTCGTCTACAAGCCTCATTTTGGTGATTCTCCTCCCCTCGACCGACATGTCCACCTTCACTTTGGAAATGATTAGTCTCTCCTCGAAAGGCTGCCATGTGGCTCTATCAGTAAGCAGAACTGAGCCACGTTCTGTCAGCACTGGGAGAAGGGGCTCTGCGCTGCTGCTGCTGCCTTCCTCCTCTGGCTCCATCACTTCAACAACGTCCACGAAAAACACCTCATCTTTTGGCTTCTGCTGAGAGTTAATAAACACGTTGACTACACACATAAAGTTTAGGCTTTATAGTATTTATCACTTTTTCATGGTTTTCACGAAAGCCACTTCAGTTTGGATATAACTTACATTCTCAGAGTTTCGTATCATGTTAATAAAGATAAAGATTCCGTAAAGATATGTTAAGTATAGGTCACATTATCATATTGAGTTAAACTGGCTAATAACTTTAAAACGTCCTCAATTAATAGTTTCCTAACAATTCTACAAACTGAGACTGAAACCCGTTTTATTTTATAATAGTGTTTAAAAATGCAAGAATGTTCAAAAAGTACCTCAATGTTTGTGTAGTTTGACGCAGCTGTAGCCCGTAGTCCGTGTTGCTGCATTTCATGTGCGTGACTCGCTCTCTCTCCCAAGGCTCACTGCGAGGACTGCAGCCTCCCTCCAAAGGTTGGTTTGGATTCTTGATGTGTCCTGTTAAAAATAAGGGTCACAATAAAACAACTATTTATTTAAAAAGTGTCTTCTTAAAGTGACAAAATATGTTTCTACTTTTCAACAAGTATTTAGCGCATGCTCACCTGATCCAGAATCATTCTCCTCATCGGAATGACGTCTTCTCCGCTCCTTCCCGGCTGCACTGCATTGATCTAAAAACAAAAACAGTGCTTTGTTAATTGTTCTTTTCTTTAGTTTGATAACTACATTCAAAAACTGAACTTTTCCAATATTACGTGCAGCATTTGTTGCGACGCACAATAAATCTTAATAGAAGCCAAGAAGTACCTCTACCACCTCCCCCTCAGCCGACATGGATCCCATGTCATCTCGACACTCAGTGATTTGTTTGAGCGGTGAGGCCGGATGGATCGTGGCCTCTGCCTCTTCAATAAGTTGCTCCTCTGATTATGTAGGCTTCATCCTCAACCATCTTTGAAGAGAACTCTTCGGAGAGTGTAACCCTGGCAACGCTGTGGCCGTCGGAAACAACAGCCACTCTATTTTGTTTAATTGCGGCTGCCCTTGCCATGTTCTCATTACATTCCCAGGTCACCACCCTAGGCTGGTCCTCCACTTGCAGAACGTGCACATGCGAGGGTGTTGGCCTGAAAGACGGGGTGTCCGGGCTCGTGGTCAGCAGCTTGATCAAAGCCATGATCTGAAACAAGAAGAAATACAGACATGAATTATAAATAAGTTGACATTCTCATCAGGCTGTAATGTAGGCTACATTTGACTAAATTAATATAAGTTTCTAGAAGTAAAATTCATTCTGAAATGAAAGGAAACTAGTCCAACTTTCACTTACTTACAAAATGAATCAAGAGAATCAAAATGAAAAGCTGATTGAGGCCTACCTTTTAGTGGCGATTCCAAATGCAGGGCTGACGGAGAAGAGGAGATGTGACAAAGGGTCGTGAGTCTTATTCCATTGTGTTTCTTTATTATATTGTTGACAGGTGTCACGAGACACCGGCAGCTTTGATGTACACTATTCTGCATGACAACCAAGTCGGCCTGGGATTGGATAAAGAGGGGTAGCCTATACCGAGACACGGTTAGGCTTTTGGGAATGCCTCATAGCAACCAAATCGCCCTGTGATTGGATAACAGGGGTATCCAGGAGACGCGGCTATGGCTCTGATGTAGGGAAGGCTTCATGACAACCAAGTCGGCGGGGCCAGGGGTCGAAATTAACTTTTTTCCTGTGTGTCCCACAACTGTCCCGGATATAACCAGCAGTGTCCCAAATTTAAATTTGTATCGTCGCCCCCCCAATTATGCAGAATACATATAATTTGTCAGTTAATCATCACACCATAGACTCTGGTCCACCATGTACGTTTAAAATACTTATTATTTTAAACATATGAATATTAGTCTGATTTGTTGCCTCTCCTAGAGTAGAAGGGAAGAGAGTTGTTTTAAGACATGTTTTTCTATTGTTTCTCAATATCCAGACTAATGTATCATTGTCATGTCAACATTGAAGAATTCTGATTTGTATTTTTCAATTCAATATGGTATGGCTGTATGGTCTGTGTTTTATGATCGGAACCCTCTATCTGGCAATAAAAGTGGTATGAATGATAATAAAACAGAAGTTCCATAATACAGTTTGATAAATGTATCTATCTAAACAGATCTTCACATTTACTATTTACATGTATTCAGTCGCTAAACATGGGTCGTCGTGTTCTCTGGCCACTTTGCCACCACTTCTCAACTGCCTGCTCTGCATTATCGTCCTCAACCTCAGGGCCAAGCAGAGAAATACGGGGGAGGGAATTTAGCATTTGGTTAGAGAGGGATCCTCTCCAGTCAGACTTGATCCTTTTCATGCAGGAGAAGCCTCTCTCACAGCATGATGTTGACATCGGGAACACAAGCAGTATCTCCGATCATCTGCATGTGGGGAAACTGTTCAGGCCTCCCTATGGCACCTTGCAAAAGTCTCTGCCATAACACCTGAGACTGAAGATGCCTGAAGTGTCGATGCACGAGTACCTTTAGGTCAATCCACTCCCGTTTCGTGATCTGAAGTCCTCACATGCTTCAAGTGAGAGACAAAAGTCTCAAGATCAGAATTAAGAATTAAGTTAAGACAACACATATGTTCATGTTATAATAATATAACATTACATAACATAGTAGGGTACAATGTTGTATAAAACCTTGTCTTAAAGCCCTGATGTCTTTGAGCCAGACCCTGTTTTGTTTTAATATAGATGTAGAAGACAAAAACATTATCAATTGTAAAAGAGATGTTATTACAAAAGTGGTGACATTTAACATTTGTATGAGCATTATAATCTTAGTCATTTTGATATTTTTCAGCATTAGTTTAGTCTTTGGTTTTAACAGATATACACA
This sequence comes from Pseudochaenichthys georgianus, assembly GCF_902827115.2. Classification (NCBI taxonomy): domain Eukaryota; kingdom Metazoa; phylum Chordata; class Actinopteri; order Perciformes; family Channichthyidae; genus Pseudochaenichthys; species Pseudochaenichthys georgianus. Next base: position 70,419 of record NW_027263147.1, read on the forward strand.
TATTTTTTTCGGCCTGTTGGGGGAGCCCTGATCCCAACACATGCAGACATGCACAATGGTCAGGTCAGTTTGTTCTTGTTAAAGACACGTTTCGAGCGAGCGTGCCATTGAACGTGCCATCACTAGTCTAATGCACATTGTAGCCTTGCTTTGAAGGGCAACCTCTACTGGGAGATTAGCTAGGCACAAAACAACTGGAACATTACTCTCTCTTAACATGACACATTATTCTCATACCAGAGTTGATTGACAAACTAAAATTACCATGCGACCCCCTTTCTAATCGTCACCCAATCTGACTGACGTTCTTGACCCAAACAAACTAAAACACTAAAAAAAGATGAAAAGCTAAAGGATTAGCTAAATGCCTTACGTTTTTGCAGCTAAAGATTCTAGCCTGGTCACTGACTGACTGACAAAGAAAATACAAAAATGATAGGCCCACACCTCTTATTCTGATCAACTGTATTTCACATCATTTTCATAAACTTCAAAAGAACATGACACCGCATTTTAGGACGTGTGTATGCATTGTAAGGCACACTTCAGTTGCTAGCGTTAGTTAGCGCTAGCGTTAGTTAGCACTTGCGCGAGCTAGCACTAGCGCGAGCTAGCACTAGCGTTAGTTAGCGTGAGCGCTAGCTAACATTGACACGTAAGACAACTAACTTACCACAGTGGAAGACGATGCATCATGACCAGGACTTGGGACTTTCTCGTTTCTGGAGTCGGCAGAATTGGCATTGGGGCTTGCATCAGGGCCAGGGGGCTGCTTATTCAACCACCTCAGCATTTCTTTCTTCTTGTTTCTTTCTGTCGTGACCGTTGCATTGGCGCGACTCGAGTCTAGCAGCAGAGTGGATGACCTAGAATGCATTCTATGATTTGACAGCCCAATGACTTTGAAAATAACACCCATTTTGAAGTTTACTTTTAATTTTTTTTTCACTGTCCCGAAATAGTCCCGGACAAAATAGATTTGTGTGTCAGTAGGAATTTGTATGGTCCCCGGGACATCGGAACATTGTTAGCTGCGAGCCCTGTATGTGACGACCCCTGCTTTACTCTCTCCTGTGTGTGTGTGTGTGTGTGTGTGTGTGTGTGGCCCTTTAACGATCTCCCTTCCTCCCTATCAGCACTGATTGAGGGCACCTGGCTGCCGGTACCTGAGGACTGAAAGGCCCGAGCCAGAGTCTCGTTCGCGCTCTCTGCTGGAGGATCTGTTTGAGAGCAGCACCTGATTTATGCTTTTGTTTCCCTTCGTCTTAGTTTGGCCTTCAAACACCTTGCACCATGTTCACACACCCACACCACTGATCTTACTGATTAACACATCCCATCAGCTCTTTTGTTGAGCGGTTATAATAAATATCTTTCCTTATGTCGTGTCCTTACCACGTGTTTTGTTATGGCCTAGAGCCAGGCCGTGACAATACACATTCATAAATGTTCCCTTGCAAATGAACACACCGCATGATGCCGTGCCTGCTGTTTGGGATGATCCAGGCTCTCGCTTGCCCATCTCCCAACAGCTGGGGGTTTCTTGGGACCAGCGATCTACACGGGGAACAGATTATGTTTTGGACATACAATCCTTTTTGAATAAGCGCTGTTTTGTGTTTTATGAACGTGTGCAACAGCGAACAATATGTTGTTCATTAAGGTTGAAATTAAAACCAAGTGAAAGGAAATCGTTGTCACATTGATAAGTGTTGCTCACCTCACCCTCCTGGGCGACATACAAAACAATTGATGGAGACCGTGTTAGACCTACTCATGTATTGCTGTACATGTCACCATTCTTTAGTGTATAACATGTTGAATTAAAATATGGCCTAAAGTAACGGTTGTATTTTATTTGAAGAAGCTGCTTTTGGGCAAGTTTCCCTTTTATGTAAAGCTCTTGTTTATTGAAGCACTGTTTCTGAGTGTTTCCCAAATCATCAACTGAAGAACTCCACTTTAGTGTTTTCAACAACTTCAACATTTATTTATTTTTATTTTTCACAAGCTCTGAAATTTAATTCACAAGTCGCTCATTCTGCTCATTGAGCGCTGCATCACGGGCCTCGTCCTTCTCTGCCTGCTTTTTCAGGAAGGCCAAACCGCTGCTTCTTCGCCTTGGCCTTTTAGTAGGTGGTTGGGAGCTGGTGGAGGGCACGGGCTCCTCCTCACTGCTGAGGGACACTTGGGAAGGCCCTTCTCCAGCAGAGGTGGAGGCCTCAGCAGCAGTCTGGCCATGGCTTGACAACTAGGCTGGGAGGCTGAATGGATGGCCTTCCCCCAATTGCCTCATGCATGGCCTCAAACCATGGCCAGGTAGCTGCTGAGGCGTCTCCCCGTCTGTTCCTGTCCCAGTTGGGGGATTCTTTAACTCCTATTGACAACACTGATAACAGCCTGTTAGTGAAAGGGCAGTGAGGGCTTTAGATAAGCCACTCCTTTGTTAGTATGTGAGAGCTTTGATAGTATTTAAATGCACAGCAAATGAAAAATTGTACTAATTCTAAATGTGTAATTGCTTACGCCTTAAATGTTAAAAAGTGTAAACAACTAAGCAAATTCACATTTTAATATAGGAGGCTGGGGTCGCCAATCTAAGCATAATATCTCCACACACTAACCCACCACAGCGCCCAGCCATGTGATTTGCTGTACCTTGTATTTTGTTTTCAAGTTGTCCCATTTCTTTGACGTCTGTGGACCAGTCACCTGGCCCTCCAGACCATCTATTTAACAACCTGCCATTAGGTACACATTATCTTAATTCACCTGCACATTTATTAAAACATATCAGACACATACAGGTGTACTTACTCCCAGCCTGATTTGGCAGCATGTCGTTTCCCACTGAACATGTGCTCCATCTTAACCCTTGCGCTAATTAGGGCAAGGGTTTCAGCATCTGTGACTGAAATACATACATCATATTAGGCTTGCATGGAACAACGCAGGAAACTAAGAATTACATAATGCAAACTGAGCATAAAGGTTTCAGTACGATGTTAAACTTTACCTGGATAATTTCACAACACTCCTGCTGACATTCCTGCTGTCAGCATGCCAATAGCACGTTCCCTCAAAACTTGCGACATCTGTGGCATTGTGCTGTGTGATAAAACTGAACATTTTCAGAGTGGCCTTTTATTGTGGCCAGCCTAAGAAACAGCTGTGCAACAATCATGCTGTCTAATCAGCATCTTGATATGCCACACCTGTGAGGTGGGATGGATTATCTCGGCAAAGGAGAAGTGCTCACTATCACACATTTGTTCAGATTTGTGAACAAAATTTGAGAGAAATGGTTATTTTGTGTTTATAGAAAATGTTTTAGATCTTTGAGTTCATCTCATGAAAAATGGGAGCAATAAAGTGGCGTTAACGCAAAGAAAATATGAATGCCACTAATTATTTTAACGCATGTGTATTTTTTTTCCTCGGCCGCCCCGTAGCTTCAGAGCGCATCGAGTTTAAAATACCATCTACAAGCTGATGCTGACAGCCCCGCTCCTGCCGCCCGCTTGCAGCAGACCACACTTCCACGCTCACCGGCAGGCACCGACTGGCCATCGGGAGGACCGGGAGGACGTGTGTGTGTGGCCCGAGCGAGCGAGAGAGAGACCTTACGTGCATTGTTGTTGTTAGCATCTGGTGCTAGCTAGCTGCGCTAACGGATATAAGGAGCTGTTTCAATGAAAACAGAGGAGCGCTCGATCCACACAACTGCGCCGAGCACTTGACTTGATGCAGGAAAGCAGACAGCGGGACATTGTAGGAGAAGTCAGCACACTCAGCTCGGATAGTGCAACATGATTGCAGCGTCCAGGCAGCTCCCGTTCGAGCATATGTCTTGAGTTGCACATAGCTGCAACGATCCATCACACACACACACACACACACACACACACACACACACACACACACACACACACACACACACACACACACACACACACACACACACACACACACACACACACACACACACACACACACACACACACACACACACACACACACACACACACACACACACCATTTGTATTGTATTATTGTATGAGAGGTTCCAGGTTGAATTGAGGAGAATATTTGTAATGTTCAGAGGTCGTTGTGTTTAATATTCATGAGAATATTTGTCATTGTTCAAATGATAATAAACATTTGCATACTCATATGTTGATAAGAGTATTAAAAACTTGAAAAATATTCCTCTAAGGTACATTTAGAACGGATCAAAAATGTGCGATTAACTATTTTAATACACTGACCAAAAATATAAACGCAACACTTTTGTTGCGTATGTAATGGACGACGAACACAGGCCACTCCATTCACAACATTACCCTACCCCTACCACCAGATACTGACTGGTTTGCACATTTGCGATTATTTTTTAGTATTTTCGATCTTTCCAATCCAGATCTCCCCGTCTGTGTGCGAGGGGGCGGGCAGTTTACACACACACGGCTGCTACATGCAGCAACACACACGGAGGAGATGGCGGAGAGAACGCGCTCCGAGGTGTGGTTAAACTTTACCCGTCTCGATGTGGAGAATGCTCGTTACCAAAAGTGCAATAAGAGTTTAGCATGTAAGGGCGGCAACACGAGCAATTTGTCTAAACATTTAGCAAAAGTGCTCCACATCCAGACGGAGGAATGCACCGGGTTCCACTGTCTTTCTAGCAGCTCTGTAGCCCCGTCCAGAGGAACGTTTCCACGTCTGTTTTTGGTTATTTTTATTTTTAAATTCAGTTCCTGACGGACGCCAAAAAAGCCCGGGATTATGGAATCAAACCAATAAATAAAAGCAAGGATAATTGTGTGTTATTGGTGAGTAAATAACAGTGTTATTTTGAAAAGAATAACAAATTGGAAGGAAAAAAATATTTAAAAATACAGGTTTCAGTATCCTGAGGCTCTGAGCCCCATTTATTTTCCTCACAGACGGCAACAAAGGTCCAAAATTATACGATTTAAAATAAAAGCAATAACTGTGGCTTGATATTGAGTAAGAACATGTTTTTATGAACCACACAGCTTCCGGTCTTCCACGACCCGACCCGAGAAAAAGACGTGCTGCAGGCACGAAACACATTTCCAGTAGAAATACATTGCTTTTAAAATCGTGCTGTGCAACACGAAAGAAAGGGGGAAATCGTGTTGGTGAACACGAATCAATAGATTAAACATCGTGTTGGTGAACACGAATCAATAGATTAAACATCGTGTTGGTGAACACGAATCAATAGATTAAACATCGTGTTGGTGAACACGAATCAATAGATTAAACATCGTGTTGGTGAACACGAATCAATAGATTAAACATCGTGTTGGTGAACACGAATCAATAGATTAAACATCGTGTTGGTGAACACGAATCAATAGATTAAACATCGTGTTGGTGAACACGAATCAATAGATTAAACATCGTGTTGGTGAACACGAAATGCCGTGAGACTGGGTTGGCCTTTACAGATTTAAATACAACGGTGACAACAATGTTGCTTAACACATCTCATGAAGTGCAGTAATCATGCACTAGTCTGTACTTCTCCCATAAACTTAATTAAGACATGTGGATTCTTTTAAAAAAGTAAATGAGGGCGACTGTTGGAAAGTATATAACAATTTGTATAAAAAGATTAAGATCAGGGATATTTACACACTCTTTTATGACAACTGACATCTGCAAGAAAAACAACGTACCAGTAGATTTGAGTCATAAACTTTGTTGACACTGTGGTTTTTTTGTTGCGTGGCCTTCCACTTCTTTTGTTGGATAGCTTCTCCTTGTAGGGTTGCTTGGCACCACATTGCCTGCATTTCCTGCTGGCTACTCCTATTTTGTGTTTGCAAGTCTGGCACACTGTTTGAGTAGGCATCTGTAACAGAAACACAGATAAGAGAATAAAACACTACACATGTTTACAGGATTCATGTATTTTATTATATCGAATAGCAGAGCATCCAATCGATCGTACCATTTACTGGTCTTCCGGCCGTTACCACTCTTGTTGTTTTGGTCTTTTATTTTTTTGTAGTCCTGCTTTAGTTTCTTTATTTTGTCCCGGCATGAGTTTACGCTGTGGAAGATTCCCATGTCGGCTAACTTCACCGAACAACGCTCGTACATTTAGCAGTTGGAGACTGCCTTCAGTCGAAGCTGCTGGGTCCCGTCCTCCGAGGAAATCGCCAGAAGCGCCGACAAACAATCTTTGAGTTCAGCAGAAGGAAGGGATGGTCGTGTCTCCCCCTGCTCGATGACCCAAGCCCAGTCACGCTGAGAGCAGCCATAGCCCGTGTGGAGTTCAGACCATGCATCAGGGCGTTGGTGTACTTGGCTGCTGTGGTCTTGTTGCACCGATCTCTAATAGCTTGTTGAATATCCTAAGAACATCAAATAAGTAACACACCGTGTCATATTATCAGGACATGATTTGAAATAGCACTATTGTGGTTCTAAGACAACAATTAAAATCATCCAAATCAACATAATTGATAGTATACTTATTAGACAATATGAAACTTACCAGACAGACAGCATTGGTGGAAATCAGACCATCCTCCAAAGGCAGATGTGTTGTGGAAGACTGCATATTAAAAACACACAATAATACTAATAAATGGACTGTACTTATATAGCGCTTTATCCAGTCTTTACGACCCCTCAAAGCGCTTTACATGCTACATGTCATTCACCCATTCACACAGAGCAGTGCACCACATACTCGTGGTTCACCCTGTCAAGAGCCTTGTTTAAGTCAATGCTCTCCACCACTCCCCCTTTCCCTTCTTTCATCAAATCAATCGTTTCCCTTATCTTCCTCCCCGGTGTGCTGTAAGCCTGCGTGCTCCCCACCACTACCCTCATTAACCTATTTGACAGCACCGTGCTAACATCTTATAATCGCTGTTGAGCATGCTCAACGGCCTATCATTTCTTAAATCCTCCCTTCTCCCCTTTTTGTACAGAATAGTTCTCACCCCTGTTGATACCCCGCCCGGCAGTTCGTCCCTCTCCTCGAAAAGATGAAACAGCTTTGTCAAGATCGGCACTAGCTCCCCCTGAACTCCAGATAGAATTCAGCTCTGAACCCATCCAGGCCTTTTATTCCTACCCATCCCCATGACGGCTGCCTCCACCTCCTCCTTCCTCATTTCCCCTCACATAACTCCCTTCCCTCTTCACTCAATTCCGCCCTCATACTCCCTATTGCCTCCTCCAAACTTTCCTTATCTCCTACTTCCTCCTCAAATAATTCCCTGTAAAACTCCTCCACTCTTCTCGCTCTCCCCACTATATCAGTTATAACCTCCCCCTCTTTCCCCTCCACCTGTTTTATGTCACTACTCCCCTGCTTCCTTTTTCCATCCCTAAGAAAGAACTAGTACATTTCTCCCCTTCAACCAAGTATGTAGCTCTACTCCTAACTATTGCCCCATTGCACCTCTCCCTTTCTCTCATCCCTAACTCTCCCTTTATTCTATTATACTCCCCTATATCCCTACCTACCTCCTCTCCCCTTTCTATCTCCTCCTCCAGTTCCTCCTCTAACCTCCTCTCTCTCTCTCTACCCTTTTTTCCTCTCTCGCGACAATACTTTATTCCTTTAAAACCCTTTTTAACTTCTCCCACCACAAACCTCCCTCCCCCACATCCATACTCCCTTGATTTGATATACATTCTTTCACCATCTCTTTATATCATCTTTCAACACTCCCGCATTCAGACACCATGCACCTCCCCCTCCCCCGCTCCTCCCTTCTCCCAAACAAAACCTTAATATCACGTGATCGCTCCACCCCGTCATCCCAAACTTAGAGTCACTTATCTTTCCCCCACACTTCCCTTACACAACACCAGATCTATCCTGCTTTGTTTCAGCACCCCCCCCACCACCTGCTTCCTCGTGTACATCCTTTTATCCACATTCCTTTCCCTCCACACATCTTTCAACCCATTTCCCCTCACCCCCCGTGAAGCATCACGTTTAAACACCACCCCACCCGCCACATCAATCCTTCCACACCACACATTAGAATCACCCCCCACCATACTATCCCCCCACATGTCCCCTCCAACCTCTCATGTTTCCTCTCCTTCTCCTCATTTGGAGCATGCACATTTATCACTCTGCACACTTCCCCCCTGAACCCAAACTCTACCCCAATCAACCTCCCCTCCCCATCATCCTCCACCGTTCTCATTTTCCCCTTTTCTTATTAATATAGCAACCCCTCCCGCATTCTCCCTCCCATTATTCACAAACACATCTCCCACCCAACCCTTCACCACATCCTCCACACATTTCATATCCCAGTGCGTCTCTTGTAAACATGTTATATCGGCTTCGCACATCAATAGCCCCTTGTCCCTTCTGTCTTTTGCTTTGAGCCCTCGCCCATTAGAAGAACATATCCACACCACGACATCAGTTCATTGTGCATAAGGTATACTTTTCATACCCCATTATCACCTTTTTTTGTTTTTCATTTTCCTCTTCTTTGAGCTGCTCGCCGACTGTTCCCAGCCTTCGTGGAACCAGGAGAACCCCTGCTTCCACTAGGACCTCCCTTCTTCTGCACCGTCCCAGGAGAACCCTTCTTACTGTCAGACTTCGACCTCTGCGTCGCCGTCCGAGGAGACTCCGTCTCTTTGTCATCTCCCGCTTCTCGAGCTCGCTCTCGTTGACACCCCCGTCTCAGACCCGCTGTGGCTCCTTTCCCTCCTTGACCCGCTCTCTCCTTCCTCCGACCAGTCCTTTCTTCCTTCTCTCTCATCCGCCGTCCCCCCATCTCCTTCTTCCTCCTCACCAACTATGACCTCCACGATCTCCTTCGTCACCTCCACTCCCAGCCGTTGTCCACCATCCTCCATCTCCTCCCCTTCAGCCACATCCTCGGTTCCTTCCTCATTTGCAATCTCCTCCTCCTCCATGTCGCCTTCGCTTGTATTTTCTTCATCTTCATCCTCCCCCTCTACCCCCTCCAATCTCGCTTCTTTCCTCCCCCCCCTCATTTCCCTCCATACCTATCCCTCCTTCTTCATTTTCCCCGTCATATGGTCTTTTCTTACCCACATCCCTCTGTTCCTCTTCGCTAATTCCCACTTTTCCCCCTCTCTCCTTCTCCCTCCCTCCTTCTTCCTTCTCCTTTTCCTCCTCTTCCTCTTTTTCCCCTTCTTCCTCCCCCCCTCTGGCCTTTGTTTCTCCTGTCCTCCAGTCCACTCTCCTCCCCACTGTCTTCTCTGCCCACATTCTCTGGCGAAATGCCCCGTCTTCTCACACCTGTTACATATAATTTCTGGGCACTCCCTGAAAATGTGCCCCGACCTCAAACAGTTCCTGCACACCGCCACCTGTCTCTCATGTATCACCCTTTCATATTCCGCACCTCCCTCCACCTTAAATTGTGCTGAATACGGCAATGAAGTGACTTTATCGTTAAAAGCTACCTTCATGAACCGTGTCCCATCCGCCGCCCTCATCCCCTCCCTTGTGTTCCTCATATACCTCCTTTTGATTGGAGAGGCCGCCTCCCAGACAGCAGTACTGTTTAGGTTTTTGCCGAATAATCCTCCAGAAAATGCTCCTTATTCCACCACTTTAGTCGATTTTTCCCTCCAAGCAAACAATTCGTTTTTCACTTCCTCCTCAGCTCCAATCCGCGCTCCTGGTGTCTTTTTTTTTTTTATCTTATCAAAACGTGACCTTTTTACATTTTAAAACACACATAGTCCACCTTACCGATCCAAAAAAAAAAGAACCCCAAGGCTTCATACAAGATCTCATAGCCACAACTTTTCAGCATTGCTACTTTTCACATCCACATATGCATATTTTCAGCACATTTTTCCCACAGATTGATTCTTCGGACCTGACATTGCACATCACATATTCCTTTCCACATTGATTTCATTATGTCTGGCTTCCTTGCACAAAATTGTACTCCAGACTCCCTTCCTTCAATTCAATTAGAGCACACTCCTCCACCATCATGCTCACAAATTCATCCCTCTTCATATACACAAATAACATCCCTATATCCCTCTTTAAGCTCCTCACCATTATGTCCCAGACTTCTAGTTTTTTCCCCTCATAATGTGAATAGTTTCTCCTAACCTTTACTGCATATCTCGCATGACTTAGCACGAGGTTCAGGAGACCCACATTACATTCATCCATCTTCCCTCTCCAACCAAACAACCACAGTTCCTTCCATTCCATTCTTCTCAAAAAAACCCCATTCCAACACCTCTCAATCAGCTCTTTCATCCTAGCAAAAAAAGACCCCAACATAGTGCATTCAAAGAATTCGTGCATCACATTCTCCACCCCTATTTTGCATACATCACATTCTTTATTTACCCCCTTGTCAAACATGCTCACGATCAGATTATTAAAGATCCTATTATGTCTCAGGAGGAAATCAAATTGTTCACACTCAACATTGTTGCCCTTCACCCTCAGGTTTCCCCATATACCCTTCACTTCTACATTGTTCATTACCTTTCCCCACACTTTTTCCCCTGCTGGCCTCCTTGGTATCCCTTTTGCCAACATCCCATATATTCCCCTGGTCTTGATCTTCCCCAATTCACACTTTTTATCCCCTTCATCTCATTATCATTCACACTTCCCCTTGCACTCTCACTCTCTATCATCCACTTCCACCCCACAGGCATCCCCTCTATTACATTTTCCATTATATTTTCAGCTGTGCCAGAACCCATTATGAGGTCCTTACCCCTCACCTCATCCACCACCACCTGTGCCCTCATAAATCCCGGCACAAACTCATAAACTAGATCCCTCAGTGTCCTGAACCCCGCTCTCCACATAGGTGTCCGTTTGATGATGCTATTAATACCCTCTATGTTTCTAATGTTGTTATTTGGGAGTCTACTGGAGTAGTTTATCAGAGGGATGTGAATTGATGCATTGGGGAACGTGTCTTGTGCTGCGGTCAGTAGTTTCTGGAGGTCATCCTCCAACCTGATTTGGTCATTTAGACCAAAGCAAAGGAGTACCTTCTCCGTTTTGGCCGATGTCGGTGTATTATACTTAATCAGGTGGTAGGCCTGGATTAAATTGGCTCCCGGGTAACAATCCATTTGTACATTTTGAATGGCGGGAGGCGGGCAATATTTGAGGCCCCTATGATTAAGATTGGTCTGTTCGGGGTTAGTGACCAATTTTGGTTCTTGTTTCCCCTGTGCTCATGGCGTTTGAAGCGGTTGATAGGAGGGGAGGGAGGAAGATTGAAGTCCCCTATTGTCAATTCTCTAGATCTACCTGGTTCTTCCTGGTCGATTATGTTGGATAAGATTCTCCTTTTGACACTGGCCATTAGTTTGGGTAAGTGGTATGACCGGTGATAGGGTTTGGTCCAGGGGGGAGAAGTGAATCGTCGTTGGTGACTGTGGTTCGATGGTGGAGGTGGGGCTTGTTATGGTCAGAGTAATGGGCTCTGGTGTTTGGGGAATGGGCCCGTGAGGGATAGTTCTTTGTTAGAGTTCTGGTTTAAATCATCATCGGTCTCGGTGTTTTCTGGTCGGGGGGTAAGGTGGTTTTTCTGGGGGAAGATGGTAGGGGGATTTTTATGCCCATGAGTAGATCCTTTGCTGTTTCAGTAAAAACTCTGTTCAATATTAGAGGGGATTTGGATTTGGCCCATTTGCCGGCAACCGTCCATGCTCGTTGCTCCTCTTCTGATAGGCGTTGGGTTCTGGACAAGAGGTTTGCAGTAGTTCTATCGTAATGTTCGTCAGTCATTTGAAGACCTGTTTGTAGCCAGTTGGTCGCATTGCCCTGTAGCATGTGTCCCGTAGCTGTTGTCGGGTTACTTGGTGTGATTTTGCCTGAAACCCAGTTGTTGGTTCGGTTTAGATAAGGAAAGCTGTATTTGGACCATGAATCGTATCTTTTATCTTCTGTTGGTTGTGGTGAGTCCGGAGGAGACCAAAGATCGTCCTGGTTAGGATTTGAAAATCCGAGAGTTCTTTGTTCTGTGTCATCTTGTGACGAGTCTATCAGAGGAGAAATCATGTAATTGCATCTAAGATGTATTAAATGGTTCAAACAAGGAGGAAACAGAGGTACTACAATTGAAAGATAATAATATATTGTAGATCCTAAATAGTTTTTTATGAATTGACTTTGGATAATTTCTATTTAGAATGGATGAAAGGTTTTCAGGACGTACGCAGCGTCTACCCTGAAATCCTCCCCAGATCCATCTAGACCAGCCCCCCAACCTGTCACCCTCAAACGGGACCCCCGAGGGGTAAAGGTTTGATCAAGAGTCCACCAGGTAGAAAATAAGTGTTGCTGATTTTGTTCAAGGTTTTTAGGTAAGAAGCCCGAGTGGTTAATTTTAGTATTTAGATTAAATATTTCCAACATGTAACCTCAGTAGTTCTGTCGTTAGGGGTAGGGGTAGGGGTTAGACATTTTTGAATCCTGTCACCGTAAAACGGCAGCAGGATCGAATGCACTCCATCTTTGTCACACATCAAGGCATGTTCACTTCTCATTCAGGCCCCTGGGATACACCGTGTAAAATCTGGCTATCCACTGTCTCTCACATCTACGTCTCTGGGCCACAGACCATCTGGAGTTCGAGTCCAGGACCGCTGCTTGAACGGATTGCCATTCATGAAGCAGGAAGTGTGTTTTTTCTTCTCAAAATGTTATATCTGTTGCGTGAACCGTACAGAAATAGTATTCCCCGTTTCCCCCACATATTGTAGTCCACATCGTTTACATGTAATAATGTATACACAGTTTTTAGATTGTAGGCTGCCCTGTGTTTTATAGACAGTATTGCTGTACCTGCTGCGCAACCAGACCTGTTGACGAAAAAAGTCCCCGTGACCTTTGGATTTTGGGGCCAGCATGGGTTGCAACTTTGCTTTAACCAAGTAAGACTGCAGGTTTCTGTTCTTTCTAAACGCTGCAATAATACTGTGGTCCCGTAATATGTCAGTGTTTCCCATAATGTTTTTAAAGTTGGATTTCATAATTCTGACTAGTCTAACAGCTGACTGGGAATATGTAGTAACAAATGGTAATTTGGAGGAGATCAAAACGGGTTTCGTCTGTTGAAACGTTCTAAAGCATGTTCTTAGGAAGGAACGAGTATACCCTCTAGAGGTCAATGCACCAAAAAGCGTTTTGGTGGCCATTTTGAAATCATCTTTGTTACTGCATATTCTATAGGAACCTCAAAAGCTGTGATTTAACCAATCCCGCATACGTGTGCTGCGGATGGTGGCTTGTTCTGTGGAGCAGGGCGTGGGAGTCTGTCTCTTTAAAAAAAACTTTAATATCCAATTTGTGTGTTTTCTGGAAATGAATTCCTTTGAATGTGGTGTCGAGGAAATCCACTGAGGTGCAGCTGGTGACGGATTTTAGTGAGATGGATTTGTTGTGGTTATTCAGAGTGATAACAAATGAGACCACACCCCAGATGTCTGAAATAATAAGTGGGAGTCTTTTGGCAGGAGGACAGGGCAGATGTTTCCCACTGTGCCATAAACATGTGCAAACTTCTTCCCCATAGCAGTACCTTTAGTTTGCAGGAAGAACACTCCATTAAATTCAAAATCATTACGTGTCAAATTAATAAGATAAGATAAGACTTTATTCATCCCGAAGGAAATTGTTGTGCCAGAGTAACAGTAACAAAATACAACAAACACAATAAACACAGCAGAAAAAGAGCAATCAAACGTCCACCGACAACATGAAACATAGAAGGTCACACAATCAATGCAATCATTAGCAGTATTCAGTAGTTTTCAGTAGTTAGTAGTGCAAACATTAAAACGTAGTGGCAGTTACGTAATTGCACATTATCATAGCATTATTAATACTAATAATAATATAATATAATATAGCACATAGTTATGTATAGCAGCGAGTGTAATTGCAAGGATGTTAATTATATTGATATATTGCACATAGTGTTGGTGTGGAAGATCTCAGTGCCCTGTACTTAGGGGTGAAGAGTTAAAGAGTTTGATTGTCACCGGGAGGAAAGACCTCCTGTGGCGCTGTGTGGTGGTTATCGGTGATCTCAGTCTGTGGCTGAAAGTGCTCCGGTAGGAAACCAGCGTGGCATGCAGGGGGTGAGACCCGTTGTCCAGAATGCCGAGGAGTTTCCTCAGCATTCTCCCCTCCGACACCACTGCCAACGACTCCTGGTCCACTCCCAGGACAGAGCCTGCTCTCCTGATGAGCTTGTTGAGTCTGTTGGCATCAGCTGTCTTCACCCCGCTGCCCCAACACACTACAGCAAAGAAGATCACACTGGAGACCACCGAGTCATAAAACATCTGCAACATAGTGCTGCAGACGTTGAAGGACCCGAGTCTCCTGAGGAAATACAGGCGACTCTGGCCTTTCTTATATAGGGTGTCAGTGTTTTTACTCCAGTCCAGTGTATTGTCTGTGGACACCCAGGAACTTGTAGCTGTCCACAATGTCCACATCCATGCCCACGATGGTAACTGGGCTTGGGGCGGTGCTCCGCTTCCTGAAGTCAACCACTAGCTCCTTGGTTCTTGTGACGTTGAGCTGCAGATGGTTCTGACCGCACCGCTCCACATCACTGTCCACCACACTCCTGTACTCAGCTTCCTGGTCTCCGATGATACAGCCCACAATGGCATCTGAGAACTTCTGCAGATGGCAGGACTGTGAGCAGCGTCTGAAGTATGATGTATAGACTGTGAACAGGAAGGGAGAGAGGACCGTGCCCTGAGGAGCGCCCGTGCTGCTCAATATAATGTCAGAGGTGTTATTCTGTAGCTTCACGTACTGTGGCCGAGCGGTGAGATGTTGGTTATCCAGCTCACCAGTGGAGCATCCTCCTGCATGTCCAGTAGCTTCCTGCTAAGCCGGGCAGGTCTGATGGCATTGAAAGCACTGGAAAAGTCAAAGAACATGACTCTCACAGTGCTGCCTGCCTTCTCAACTACTTCAGCCTGAAACACATATATGTTGCTTTAACATTCAAGCATGGCTCACAGCAAGAAAGCTGACCATTTTATAACGTGCCTATACTTTTACATTTAGTTTAATTAATTACCTGTCGTGTGGAGGCCCTGGAGGTCCCAGGCTGCGGGGGAGGAAGAGTTCCTTCTTCCTACAAATTGAGCAAAGCAAATATTTTCAATAGAGATAGTTATTTGTCCCATGTCCCACCACCACGTGCAAGTAATCAGAAAGAATCAATTAAAGCAACGTGTCCACACCCTCTCCATCTGTGTTAGGGCAAATTGAAAACTTCATATCATTGGTAATAAAATACTAAAGTGTACCGGCAGAGCGCTCTCCGAGTACACAGACAGCGTCTCATCGTCATCCAGGCCCTCCTGAAAAAAACAAGACATGTAAATGGTCGATGTTAGCCATATTCAGCGACCATATAGGGCGACATACCAAAGGTTACGTTACCTCTGTATGAGGTAGTTGCTCATTTTGGGGCAGCAACACCTGCACGTTCTCCCCATCATCTGCAGAACAATAAAATAGGCCAACATGTTACTTACTCCCACAAAAATAGATGTATAACATTGTGTTTTATAGCATCCCAGCTATTTATAGATCCCTGACTCTTACCCATGACACGGTGGTGGGAGCTGCTGCCACCAGGGTCTGAAGACCCCCCCTTCCACCCCTACCATCAAGGGCCGACCCACATGGCTGCTGAGGGCCAGCTCCTCGGCAGGGGTGAACTCATTTGGAGGAGGGCCCCCTCCTATCTTCCTCTGCTCCGTTTTTTTCTTGTTGGCTGCAAGAAGTGTGAAAAAATGTGACCGCTTTCCTTTACAGTTATGAAACACACACCAACTGAAGCAATACAAAACGTGTAGTTCTATTTTTAATATCTCAAAAGAGGGAAACTTACCAGATTGAATGATGTTCTTATATTTCACTTTTACTTGTTCCCATGTCCTTTTCGACCCGCCGGGGTTACATCTGAAAAACGAAAACAAAATGTCCTGTAGCCTACATCTTGAATTAAAAAAAGTTCTAGAAATTAAAAGGATTACAACAATATTAGTCTTAAAGTCCACTTGTGACCCTCGGTCGATGATATTATAATGAAAAAAGGCTGCCACTCAATGATCAATTTGGTATTTGAATGACTATGTATCCAATAAACTAGATTAATTAATTAATGTGGAAGGGCCGGATTTAGTTTTGTACATGACTGCCGTGCATCCATTACACTTTTTAAAGCTGTGCAGCTCTGCACGCTGTTGCATATATATATATATATAGGCCTATATATATATGCGCCTACGTATTTTACTTACGCATTCACGGAGTCTGCAATCTCCTGCCAACTTTGCTTGCGCCGTTTGGCAGCCACAAGTGTGCTACTTTTAGCCTGAATTATTGGTTTCAAATCCTGGTAGCGGCTCATAATGATTGTCTGCTCCTCCGCAGTGAAGTACATAGCTCTAGATTTCTCCATGTCTGTGATTGGTCGAATGCTCCAGATACCACCCCTTTTATGTGAACGCGCACCTAACTAGATAGGACACGGCTGGTTTGAGCGATCCACTTGATAACCCGTGTCGCAGTACCGTTTAGCGAGAGCGCGTATGTTTTGGATTAGGCCAACCGGCTAACTCAAACATATCAGGTTAGGTTGAACCAGCTTCGCAGTACAGGCCCCAGGTCGGACCCAAAAGCAGATAACACCTTTATTTCAAGGGCTCTTATCTAACATCTCACATGGACAAACAAAACTCTCCACGGTGAACTCGTCACAAACAAACAATGAACCAACACAGGAAGAGACTAAATACAGGGAGGGGTAATCACGAGACGAGAAACACGAGGGCAGGGGAGGAGAAACACGAGGGCCACAGGTGAACACAATCAGACAACGAGACACACCAGGGAAGACACACCAGACGATAACCCAGGAGGAAAACATGACGGGGAGAACAGAACAGCAAAATAAACCCAAACCTGGACATGAATATCGTGACCGCTGGCTCCTGCTGCAATGGCTTGTGGAAAACAAGGAGTTCTCTCTTTCACAGCTGCAGGGTTTTGGTACGATGTGGTGGCAAACTTTACGTTACCTCATATGGTAAACCCAATAGTTTCCATAATGATGTATGTTAGCCATTAGTTGGAGACTGCCTTCAGTCGAAGCTGCTGGGTCCCGTCCTCCGAGGAAATCGCCAGAAGCGCCGACAAACTATCTTTGTGAGTTCAGCAGAAGGAAGGGATGGTCGTGTCTCCCCCTGCTCGATGACCCAAGCCATCCTTTATTTGTCCCGCTTACCTAATAAACAGACTTACATAATGAAACATTTACAACAATAATTACTTACAAACTATCTTTGTGAGTTCAGCAGAAGGAAGGGATGGTCGTGTCTCCCCCTGCTCGATGACCCAAGCCCAGTCACGCTGAGAGCAGCCATAGCCCGTGTGGAGTTCAGACCATGCATCAGGGCGTTGGTGTACTTGGCTGCTGTGGTCTTGTTGCACCGATCTCTAATAGCTTGTTGAATATCCTAAGAACATCAAATAAGTAACACACCGTGTCATATTATCAGGACATGATTTGAAATAGCACTATTGTGGTTCTAAGACAACAATTAAAGTCATCCAAATCAACATAATTGATAGTATACTTATTAGACAATATGAAACTTACCAGACAGACAGCATTGGTGGAAATCAGACCATCCTCCAAAGGCAGATGTGTTGTGGAAGACTGCATATTAAAAACACACAATAATACTAATAAATGGACTGTACTTATATAGCGCTTTATCCAGTCTTTACGACCCCTCAAAGTGCTTTACATGCCACATGTCATTCACACAGAGCAGTGCACCTTACTCTAGGACCTAACATTCACACACCGTTGGCCATCGGGAGCAACTCAGGGTTCAGTATCTTGCCCAAGGATACATCGACATGTTGGCTGCACGGGCTGGGATCGAACCCACAACCTTCTGGTGGAAATACGACCGCACTCCCTTTTTTTAAAATATATAGAGAGAGAGAGAGAGAGAGAACGGGCGCACAGATTAAACCCCCGCGAGCGGCTTGCTTCTGAATCAAAGTCCAGTGGCTAGCCTTCACCCCATAAGTGTCAGAAATCTTTCACGCGCCTTCACGGAGACACTCCGCGCGGACACTGACACTCCCGCGAAAGCTCCTGGGGGTTTCAATCTTAAAGAGAGAGACGACAGACTTCCCCTCGATTCTATTGGCGCTAAATCTCTCTAAAAAGGTCCAATTTAACTTGCGTCTTATTTGCAGATCTGTTTTACATTTGTGAGTTTGCAAATCTTTTAAATGCATTGTGGATGGTGTTTTACATTTACAAATCACATTTTTACACGGTCCATATATATGTAACTATGGTCATGCCAATAAAGCTATTGAATTGAGAAGGAAGCAGGCCTACTCTTCTCCGCTCTGTAGACGCGCGCGCATGTGTCCAGGGCAGAGACCCCGCTGCAACGGTGCGTTCCAGAACATTCTTTATCAACAGAAAAAAATCTTACCTTTGCTGGTGTTTCTGTGCTCCCATTTCAAATTGTCCTTGTCTGTTCCCATTCGGATTTGGCGTTCTGCTTCTTGGCAGGGGTTGAGTCCTCTTGTACTCCTCATCATGCTGACTAAAACATATTATGACAAATCAGTCTCCACGGACACAATATAATATTAATATGTGTAATATTATAATCTGTTCACACAAATACAGCATTATTGAGAAATATTCGCCACTTTATTAAGAACTAATATCTGGGGGCATTTTACTGCCGTCTCTTAGCACACATCTATCTAAGGGTGATTATTTGACACCAAGAAAAATATTGAACGGTGAAATATCACTTTAAAATAACCTCATCATGAATTTAAAAGCTTTGTATTTTTCTTTAAAAGCAGAATGCTCATTTACCTGCAGAAATTCAGTTAAAATGATAACAAACCTGTAACTTTGCTGCCCTCACTGTTTTCGTGACTGAAGTTTTAATAATAAAATAAGTGATAAAGTATTATGTAGCTTATAAAATAATGTATAGCCTAATGTTAACATTGACGTTAAAGTTCTGCTTTGACAGTCGAGGCAGAGGGAAATTATAGACAATTGGACACGATCAAATACATAAGTTAACGTTCACTTTATTCAGTTGTGTCTATCAGACTAGTTTTTAGTATAAAATATGAACGACTTACTTCACTATGTTCCATTATCCAGGCGACTCGTTCAAGTTCTAGGATGATAATGCCGTTATTCGCGGGTAACACTCAGACGTGGGGGCGAGGCCTAATTGTATGACTTACATGTGCGAGGCTGAAATTTGCCGCCATTTTGTGTGTAAAATGGCGGGGGAATGTGTAACATTTGGCGGAATTTTGTATCATTTATTAATTCAGAAATCAACACACACACACACACACACACACACACACACACACACACACACACACACACACACACACACACACACACACACACACACACACACACACACACACACACACACACACACACACACACACACACACACACACACACATCATGGTTTATGAGGTCAATATTTGTAAAGGCCATACAACATGTGTGGGGGGTGAAAACAGTCAAATAGCAATATTACCTAATAATACAGATATGGTACTGAGTAAGGCAAGGCAAGGCAAGTTTATTTATAGAGCACTTGAAAGACAAAAGCATTAAAAAAGAAAAGCTAATCAAATAAACATTAAGAAAAAAATACATGGATAAAAGTTACAGTGCAGTCTAAAATATAAATAGTTCAATTAAACATTACAAGAAAAAGTACATGGATAAAAGTTACAGTGCAGTTTAAGATATGAATAGTTCAAATAAAAGCAGCGACAAAAAGAAAAGTCTTCAGCCTGGATTTAAAAGTAGTCAGAGTTGCAGCGGACCTGCAGGTTTCTGGGAGTTGGTTCCAGATATTTGGAGCATAATAACTGAACGCTGCTTTACCATGTTTAGTTCTGACTCTGGGGACAGAAAGCTGACCAGTCCCTGAAGACCTGAGAGATCTGGATGGTTCATCATTTAGCAGGAGGTCAGAAATGTATTTTGGGCCTAAACCATTCAGTGCTTTATAAACCAGCAGCAGTATTTTGAAATCTATTCTTTGACACACAGGAAGCCAGTGTAACGACTTCAGAACAGGAGTGATGTGGTCCACTCTCTTAGTGTCAGTGAGGACTCGAGCAGCGGCGTTCTGAATCAGCTGCAGCTTTCTAATAGATTTTTTAGTGAGACCTGTGAAGACACCATTGCAGTAGTCGAGTCTACTGAAGATAAAGGCATGGACAAGTTTTTCCAAATCCTGCTGTGACATTAGTCTTTTAATCCTAGATATATTCTTTAGGTGATAGTAGGCTGATTTAGTAACTGTTTTAATGTGACTGTTGAAACTCAGGTCAGAGTCCATGACTACACCTAGATTCCTGGCTTTATCTGTTGGTTTGAACATTGCAGACTGAAGCTCAGCGCTAACTTTTAAACGTTCTGCCTTGGCTCCAAAGACCATTACCTCAGTTTTATCTTTGTTTAATTGGAGAAAGTTCTGACACATCCAGTCATTGATTTGTTCAATGCACTTACTCAGTGTTTGAATTGGAGCATAGTCTCCTGGTGAAATTGTTACGTAAATTTGTGTGTCATCTGCATAGCTATGGTAACTTATTTTGTTGTTCTTCATTATCTGAGCCAGTGGTAGCATGTAGATGTTAAAGAGAAGAGGCCCCAAGATGGAGCCTTGAGGAACCCCACATGTCATATGTTAACTCAGATGTGTATTTACCGATAGAAACAAAGTTGTTTCTGTCCTTTAAGTAGGATTCAAACCAATTTAGAACTGTTTCCGAAAGTCCCACCCAGTTTTCCAGTCGGTCTAGTAATATGCTGTGGTCAACTGTGTCAAACGCAGCACTGAGATCTAATAATACTAACACTGTTCTGCCACTGTCTGTGTTTAAGTGGATGTCGTTAAAGACCTTTACAAGAGCAGTCTCAGTGCTGTGGTTTGGACGAAAGCCTGACTGGAACACATCGAAACAGTTATTTAAATGCAAGAAATTACTCAACTGTTGAAAAACAACTTTTTCAATGATCTTACCTTGAAATGGCAGGTTTGATATGGGCCTGTAATTGTACATTACTGAAGCATCTAGATTATTCTTTTTTAAGAGCGGTTTAATGACTGCAGTTTTCAGGGCCTGTGGAAAAATACCTGAGTGAAGAGATTTGTTTACTATATGAAGTAGTTCTGAGGCCATGCAAGGCAAAACATCTTTGAAAAAAAATCCTGTTGGAATAATATCAAGGCAGCAGGAGGAGGACTTCAGAAGTTGTATAATGTCCTCTAGGTTTTTATCATTAATCTGATGGAATTGTGTCATGATGTCTGAATTGATGTTAAGTGGACACAGAGACAGCACATTTGCTGTTCCTGATGCAGAGGCACTGACTGCTTGTCTGATTTTCTGAATTTTGTCAGTGAAGAAGGCAAAATCATTGCACGCCCTGGTGGTTAGAAGTTCAGAGGCTACTGACACTGGGGGGTTAGTTAGTCTGTCGACGGTAGCAAACAAGGCACGTGCGTTGTTTTTGTTTTTGGTAATGATGTCAGAGAAGAATGATTGTCGTGCGTTTTTCAATTCCAAATTATAAAGGCCAAGTCTCTCTTTATAAATTTCAAAGTGAACCTGGAGATTTGTTTTTCGCCACCTGCGTTCAGCTTTTCGACATTCTCTTTTTTCTGTTTTAACGGTCATGGCCTTTCTCCATGGAGACATTTTCTTCCCAGTCACTTCCTTTACCTTAATTGGAGCAATGGCATCTATAACATTTTTAATTTTTGAATTAAAATGATCTACTAGCTCATCTACTGAGATGTTAGCAGGGGCAAGTGTGGAAGAAAAATTCTGAGTAAACATTTCCCTAGTATTTTCAGTTAAATATCGCTTTGTGGTTACCTCTTTTTGAACACTTGTGTGAACAGAACTAGAGCTCTCAAAGAAAACACAGGAATGGTCAGAGAGGGCAACATCAGTCACCACAACCTTAGAGATATTCAGACCCTTTGAGATAATTAAGTCCAGAGTGTGCCCCTTATTGTGCGTGGGCTCCGTCACATGCTGAGTCAGTCCATAGCTATCAAGAACACAAAACAGTTCTTTAGCCCCTCTGTCCTGGGGGTTGTCAACATGGATGTTAAAATCACCAACAATGACTAGAAGGTCAAAGTCAATACAGACTATAGACAGCAGTTCAGTAAAGTCATCAAAAAAGCTTGCACAGTATTTGGGTGGCCTATAGATATTTAGGAACAGAGCTCGAGAGGAGCATTTCAGCTGAAGGGCCACATATTCAAAAGAATCAAAGTTTCCATACGATGTCTTCCTGCATTGAAGGGAGTCATTGAACAGAATAGCAACTCCACCCCCTTTCTTATGCATTCTTTCCTGACTCATGAAACTAAAGTTGGGAGGGGTTGATTCGATAAGAACAGCTGCACTGTTATTTTGTTCAATCCAAGTTTCTGTTAAAAACATAAAATCAAGATTGTGCTCAGTGATAAAATCATTGATTAAAAATGTTTTTCCTGCCAAAGACCTGACATTTAATAAAGCTAGTTTAAGTTTGTTAAACACACTATCAGTCATGTTTTTTGTAACAAGCTGTGGCTGACATGGAATCACTGCTCCGTGTGTTTCATAGGTCTCCCATAATCAGAACATTCCTCAGGCGGGTGCAGTGATACTTCTTCAGGGTTTTCTGCGCGATGTGTTGTGTCTATCTTCTGTTTTGATTCCTCTTGCCGCTTGTCCTTGGCAGAGGGAACAGATTGATGACGCAGGCAGTTGAATATGTTAGAGATAAACAATTTCACTCCTGACTTGTTCAGGCAAACTCCATTTGCCTTGAAAAGATGTCTGCGATCCCAGAAAAAGTTAAAATTGTCAATAAAATGCACAGAATGGTCAGTACAGGCAGTTGAAAGCCAGGTGTTCAGTGCAAACAATCTGCTGAATCTCTCCACTCCTCTTCTGACTGGCGGTAGAGGGCCACTGATGAACACCTCTGCATTTAGAGAGCTGGCAGTTTCCAACAGACATTTAAAGTATTTTTTCAGCACTTCTGACTCTTGTTTCACAACATCATTTGTTCCAATGTGCAGAACCACATTCTTCACAGTCGGATGTTCAGCCCCAATATGCAGGATCTTCTCAGCCAAGTCAGAGACCGTATCCTTGGGAAAACAGAGTACTTTGATGTTGTTCTTACTACACAGACCTTTTACATCTCTTACAGCAGAGTCACCCACAATCAGAGTTTCAGGCCCAGTCGTTAGCTTTCCCTCTAGTCTTTTGCTTTTTGCACTCATATTACTCACCGAAACCTTGTAAAGCCGGTCCCGCATGCTGGCTCTTACAGAACCGACTAACTCCCCTTTCATATATGTACAGCTCTCAACGTGCCCAGACTTGTAGTGATTTTCACCTCGTTGTATACTTTTATTCTCATTCTGAAAGAAACAGGTGAAATTTGCTAACGTGACGGCCGTCTTTGTGATGGTGACGCGTATTGTGCGAGACCAGAGACCTGTAGTTCACTCAGCGGTTTCACCCAAAAAAAAATGTGTAACTTCACAGTTTTATGACACATTTTAATTTTTTTGACTTGCAAAATATTCTTTTAAATTGACAAACATCATATGTGTCATTCGTGGCACAATTCAAACGGGATCAAAAGATAACCTTTCTCTCTCCATTGACTTCAATGTATAATTTTCCGCTTCCGGGGTCCCATGGAGGGACTTCGCCTCTCTAGTGTCCAAAATGGAAATTACTTTTGGTGCCTATTCCCCAATACAGACTGAACCTTACCAACAAAATGTGTTTTTTTGGTACATTGTTGATGACTTATGAGCATTTCTATCTAAGCCCCGCCTTTTCGTGAACACGGCCACATTTATCGACTGAACATGCTCATTCCCTACGATAATGTGTCTTACCCTCCAGCGATACTGTATACTGAGTTTGGTGTTGAAAAACAAAAATTTGAAATTTAAGTGAATATTTCACTGTTAATTAAATTATGCTAATTAAAATAAAGTAGGCGGAGCTTAGGGGTTCAAGGAGATTATATGTAGAGCAGGTCCACCCGAGTAAGTGTGAAAAATGTCAGGTCATTTGGAGTTACGGTGCGACTTTGTACATCTTTCCAAAAATGGAAATGGCCATAGGTGGCGCTAGAGAGCACGTTGGACAATTTGAACACATTGAGTCCAGAATATTGTAGTTTTCACCGATTCTAGAATCTGTGCAAAATTATACAACTTTTGAAGCATCCTAAAACCTCAAAAACAGGAAACGCCAGCAGAAAAAAAAGAATAATACCACCAATAACAATAGGTTCCTCGCACTAGGACGCCGTTGGGTCCTAGCGCTCCGTGCTCGGGCCCTAATAATCCGTGCATTTTATCCATTAATTTCCCAACATTGTGGTAAAAAAACCACACGTTTAATCCATGTTGGTGTACTACAACTACAAAAAGCATCGGTTTGTTTTCTCATCAGGAAATGCAGCTCAAACAAACGATTTTTAATCATCATCCTCACGATCATTTAATGTATCATATGTTCGCCGCATTGACATGAAAGCACTAATAAATGTAGTTTTATCCACAAAAATAATCGATTTGTTTTTATATCACATCCGACGGGAGGAAATGCAGCAGCTCTCACTACCGATTTTTAATCCTAACGTAATCATCATCTTCACCACGATCATTTATGTTTATGTCGCCGAATTGACATGAAAGCACTAATAAATATGAATATACTGTAGTCAACTTCATTAAAACATTATTAACGTGCCTAAACTCAGTAATTCACCATCTCTACGCATGACAACACACTTTGTCCGTGTTTGGCTCTCTCGCCGCACAGTGAAGCGTTCCCGCATTGACGTCACTTCCGGCTTAGACCAAAACTTCAAAATGAGTCGAAGGAATTTCCCCGCGATGTTCGAAATTATTGATATTTATCGGAACGGTATCGCACCTTCTTTTTTAAACTGACGGTTCGAGATGACTAGTAGCCCAATATTTCAATGCACAACAGTTGTTGGGTCCGAACCGTGACGGGACACCCCTACCCAGTACCTATTATATGGCCACAGTCCGGGCGTGTATGCCAACATGACCAACACTGAGGTCAGAGAGGCGGATAAAAGTGGAACTGCTGAGGGCTACCTCATAATAATTATAATACATTTATTTTGGGGGATACCTTTCATAACACCCAAGGACACCTTACAGGGCATAGGGGCGATATAGGAAACAATTAAAACAGCACTGAACGCTTTCAGTATTCAGGATTCTTCATCATTGTAACATGTAGCTGTGCGTTTGTGCTTTCAGCATTCAGGAGAGATGCCTTCGCTGCCATGCATCAGGACTGAGTGAGCCGAAAAGGGCTTCTGCACTCTTGTATATATAGGTGTGGGAGGAGCTTATTTGTCTGAGTTTCGTGAAGCTCCCGTATGTTCCCGTAAGCAGGTAAGTTGCCATGTATTTTCTTAATCTTATGTTGGACCTTTGTAACCCCAATAAAATGTTCATTCCAAATTGTTATGTTGTCCTTATTTATTTACAATTCACGTGTTCTCTTAATTAATTTCAAGTGGGCCGCCATTTTAGTTTTAAGGCATGAGGAGGAGTAAGCACGTGGGCGTCCATTTTAGGTTACGAGCTGGAAAGGGTTTGACGGTTAGGATTCTAATTATAATGAGGGGGAGAGAGTATCAGGCAGTGAATTATCAGGGGCCACCAGAGAGAGCGAACCTGCCACAGAGATGAGAACATGGGGCACTCGCTGAGTCAGGGAGGAAAGGGTTTGAATCCTGCTGCCAAGACGGCTACAGGACTGAATGCACTGGCCATCCTTGCTCTCCACCGAGGCAGATCCAACTCCCACCTTAGACCCCAAGAAAAATGAAATGACGTTGAGTGATAGCTATCATAGTAGTGTTTTTACTATCACTCACATATAACAATTCTAATCCACATCTTCAGCAGTAATCCCAGGAGTCTGATTGTTTCGGCTTATTCTAACTAAACAATCTCCCCCAGGATAGCCCTGCAAGGTGATCAAATCCAAGCAGTGTGTATTATAGGAACATGTAGCTGTGCGTGTGCGTGTTCAGCATTCAGGAGGATCTGCAGCTCTACGCGTGAGCACGAGAGATGCATTGGCTGCGCTGCATCAGGACAGAGTGAGCCGGAAAGGGCTTCCACACGCTGTTTATATAGAGGTGTGGGAGGGGCTTATTTCCCATGTAACTTTCGTGAAGCCTCCGTATGTCACGGTGAGCAGGTGAGTATCCATAGTTTTTTCTTAATCCTGTTTTTGACCTTTGTGACCCCAATAAAATATGATGATTTTAATTGTTGTCTTAGAACCACAATAGTGCTATTTCAAATCATGTCCTGATAATATGACACGGTGTGTTACTTATTTGATGTTCTTAGGATATTCAACAAGCTATTAGAGATCGGTGCAACAAGACCACAGCAGCCAAGTACACCAACGCCCTGATGCATGGTCTGAACTCCACACGGGCTATGGCTGCTCTCAGCGTGACTGGGCTTGGGTCATCAAGCAGGGGGAGACACGACCATCCCTTCCTTCTGCTGAACTCAAAGATTGTTTGTCGGCGCTTCTGGCGATTTCCTCGGAGGACGGGACCCAGCAGCTTCGACTGAAGGCCGTCTCCAACTGCTAAATGTACGAGCGTTGTTCGGTGAAGTTAGCCGACATGGGAATCTTCCACAGCGCAAACTCATGCCGGGACAAAATAAAGAAACTAAAGCAGGACTACAAAAAAATAAAAGACCAAAACAACAAGAGTGGTAACGGCCGGAAGACCAGTAAATGGTACGATCGATTGGATGCTCTGCTCGGCCACAGACCCTCATTCTCCGGCACGGCATCGACCATCGATTCGGGCGCGCTGGTGTGGGAGGCCGCTGAAACGGCAGATTCAGTGGCCTGTGAATTGTACGAGGACGACGGAGGTAAAATAAAATACATGCACTGCACTGTTTTAATCTGCACATACTCTCAGATGGACTTGTATTTGCTCAGTAGGTCGAGCTAGCCATGCTAGGCTGAACTGGCTAACAGTGTTAGCTAGTGATGTTACGGTTTGCGCCGAGGCTTCGGTCATTTAATACTTATTTTGTTCACTGCTGATTACAACAAACACACAGGTTACAGCAGCACCACCTGGTGGACAACCACAGGGTTGTCACAATTGTTTTTTGAAAACAATTAAATGACATAGGCATCATTGGAAATATGAAAACATTTGACCTTTGGTGGATGTCTTTCTCACAGAAAACAATGCCAGATTATTGACTTGTAGTTTGTTGTGTGTGTTTATAGGCTTGGTGAGTCATGCTCCCATATTGGAGGTCTCCTCTACAAGGTGGAGATGATCGTCAGAGTCGGCGGAGCAAGAGATCCTGCCTGCACTGATGTACTCTGCACGTGGAACGAGGCGAGCATGAAAGGTGTGCAACCAGCTCGAGTGGCCGACATCAACTTCTATGGTGATAAGCCCAAAGAGAAGGTGGTTGCCAACAACGCGCCAGCTCGTCGAGCAGACCCCCAACCCGTCTCCTCTGATGGATTTGAAGACTTCCTCGTGTCCCTTCTTGCTGCCTCCAACCCAGTCATGCCAGTTGGGCTCAGCCTCTTCGGTTCGACTTCTTCCAACTTCGCCCCAAAGAAAGCTCCTCCAGGGCTGCGGTCCCTTTACAGAGGGTGTGGAGGGTTTCAAGTCCTTGACGAGGTGTACAGTGCCGCCACACAGACTATGAAACTTGACCAAAAAGATGTGGAGCGTATCGGTAATGTCTCCAAGCTGCAGTCCAAGTCTTTGGTGTGGAACGAGCAGAGGGCTGGTCGAATCACCTCATCCGTTTCCCACTCTGTTCTTCGCACCAGCCGTCACAGTACCTCATAAAATCCATATGTTGTGACAGGCCATCAAACTTGAGGACGACTGCAATGATGTGGGGGAAGGAACATGAACACGTTGCCAGGCAGCAGGATGCTGACGGGGCGTCTCTTCAGTGCACAGTGATCTCAAAGTCAACAACTGTGGACTCCTCATCAAAAGGGAGCAGCCTTTTCTCGCCGCCTCTCCAGATGCCATGCTGGCATGCTCGTGTCATGGGATGAGCGTGCTGGAGATAAAGTGCCCATTTATACAGACCGCCGTGCCAACTGCAATCTCCGGATTGTAATCACTTTGTTGCCACTACTTAGAGCTACTTTTGAACACAACAATGTACGGGCTCTATGAATTTACCAATGATACCATCGAAGTTGGCCGGTTAAATTTAATTGAGGGGGAGTACGATGCTGAATTGGACAAGGAGTATCTTGTCTGGTGGCCCCAACATGGGGAAAAGACGGCTTGGACTGCGAAAGTGTTATCAACTGGCGGTAAGTTGGCAAGGCTGGAGTCATCGTCATCCACAGATATTATCAAAGATATAAGGATCTTCAGAAGGTATCTGTTTTATACTAAGTCCAAAGTGCAGTGACCTAAATGGACATAAACTGTGCAATACCTGGCTGCTAAATCCTCAAAACACGTATATAAAAAAAGTAAATGTATTTAGAACTAACTTTCCCCCACTGGCTTTTAAACCTAACCTCTTGTTTTAATGGTGTGCTTGTTGATAGGCCCAAGAGGTGAACGAACAGAGTTACCTGAGGACGCTGGAGGAAAGGCTTGCTGCACTGGAGAGGGAGAATTTGAGCATCATTGAAGGCATGTTGATTTAACAGTAATATATGTTTTAGCCACAGTAGCAGCATGAAGCTGCTTTGCAATGTACAGAATGTGTGTCTCCCAGTCAGTCATAGCTCGTCCACCACTTCAGTCTGGACTCAAATGTAGCAACATTTTAATTTGTTCATTTAATCGTTTATTTGAGTAGGGACAATGCACATTAATGAACACTTAAGACACATAATGCTTCAAGTGTAAATATGCCAGATTTGAGCTTTGAGCTAACTGACATTCACACGGAGTGAAACTATACAACAAGAAGTTACAAGGCACTTAATGATCTCATACATGCAAGTGTTACACACAGATTAATACAACCGCTAAGTGTAAACAAGGTAAATATAGCTAATGCTAGCTGTGCAATAAGCATGGACTGGCCTGTATGCTAACGCTAGCATATTAAGACCCAAACTCATGAACAACAACTTCCTTTCTTGCAATAAATCAGCACTAATTAGAGGGTTATTGAGGAAACACTCAACTAACGGCTTATTACTTGTAGAATACTGTCATGTAGAACAAGGCATGAATACGTTTTTATAATGACTAATAAGGAGCCAATATGCTGCTAATATGTTAGTTAACAACTAGTTGATGGTTAATTTGTGTACCTTAAAGGAGACCTATCATGCTATATTTAAATGATATAGTGTATGACCATACCTATATAAGGTATATTTATACATTTTATTTTTCAAAATACCAAACAGATCATTTTTTAGACATGCCTCGTTTCGCTCATTTTCGCTCTATTCCAAGCCCGTCTTTGAACATTCTGAGCAGCAGCTGACCACGCCCCCCTGTAGCTGACCACGCCCCCCTGCAGCTGACCACGCCCCCCTGCAGAAGAGCAGGCATGAGCCGGCGAGAGTCACGTTACCATGCTTGCTGTGATTACGAGTGTGGAATAAACATGTCATCTCAGAGCAATGCATGTGTTCAAGCATATTATCAATTTGATCCAGAGACCCTGAAGCAGCGGAGGTTTTGGTGGAGGTGCAAACATCTCGGTTGCAGCAGGACGTTTCTGAACGGTTAGCAGACAAGCTGTTGTCCCGATTGTAATGATGTGTTTTTATTGCATGTACAGCACTTTGGCTCGACCAAAAATCGTTTTAAAAATGTGCTATATAAATAAAACTTGATTTGATTGAACTGTTTTTTATGTGATTTCAGAAGAATGGATCACAAACCGTCCTTCACCTTCCAGGCTGGGACTTCAGACCTGCAGCTGAAGGCCAGCAAAGAAGCTGTCAGAGTCTCCAAAGCCAACAGCAAGAGGGCAGCCCCGCGCCTCACCTCCAACACCAGGGAGCTGGCTGAGGCACAAGCCGCATCGAGGGTCTCACTGCTGGGGGGAACCCGGCGGACCGCTGGCAGCTCCTCAGCCAGACAGAGCTCCAGTTCGGTCAGTACCGGGGTCAGACCCTCCAGTGGCTGCTGTCACAGGACCTGGGCTACACGGCAACCATTCTGGCAGGGCATCAGGGAGAGCGTGAGGGGGGGATGTCAGCTGCACCCCCCTCATGTGGAACAAGGACGCTCTGCTGGACTACGCCGGGCTCTTCAACGCCGTGATGGCAGCAGTGAGGAGGAAGAGAGCACCGGGCACGGCTGCAGAGCACGACCAGCTGGTGGGCTCTGGGGCCTTCACGGCCATGACGTACAGGGAGATGTACGAGAGTGTGGAGAAGGAGCCAAGCACGTAAGGCCATGTGGGACTTTCATCACTCGCTGTAGAAACACTTGATGTGATATTAATCTAACTGTTGCCTCTCAATGTCAGGTACAGGAAGTGGCTCAGGAAGCAGTCTGTGAGGGAGCAGCCTCCCTG
This sequence comes from Pseudochaenichthys georgianus, assembly GCF_902827115.2. NCBI lineage: Eukaryota > Metazoa > Chordata > Actinopteri > Perciformes > Channichthyidae > Pseudochaenichthys > Pseudochaenichthys georgianus. The sequence continues at coordinate 101,163 of NW_027263147.1, forward strand.
CAGAGCAGCACGAGTGGGTCAGCAGGGCTCTGTTTGTGGCTGACAGGGCAGGGAGGCCCGTCCTGTCCCCGGAGCTCCAGCTGTGGCACCTCCCCCCCGGCCCCTGGCCGAAGTACTCCCAGCGGCCCTACTTCCTCTGGGCTCCTTACAAGAGGTGGAAGTACCACCTGAAGTGTCCAAGCTGCGCACACAAGATGACAGGTGGCGGTCTGTACAAGACGGTGCGCAGAGTTCTGGACCTGGACGGGTGGTACTACATGGGGACGGAGTACCTGGAGTGCAGGTACTGATACATTTACCAGAACACTCTGTGTGCTTGATGCTTTGGTACATAGACATTATTTATGATGATAGCTATCAGGAGCAGATGCACCAACAACCCTTTGTGTCCCAGCTGGTCTGCGAGCGTCAGGAAGCAGCTGGACCTGGACCACCTGCTGTGCTGAGCTACAGGTAAGCATCACGCTGCAGCACACAGTGGGCTTTGAAGGGCTTTGAGATGGTCTGGTGTTCACCTCTGCATGGTCTGTGTTGGTGCTGCAGGCTCTTGTGACCGGAAGGTTCTGGCCCAGATGAAGGGGCTGCGCTCCTTCCTGGTGGAGCAGCACACGGCAGAGTGGATGAGGAGGAGCATCCCCTACCTGCACACCTGCCGGAGGGTTGAGGTTGCAGGTGTGCAGATGCCTCCTCCTCAGCCTCCACCACAGATGGTGCCTGTCCCCAGCAGCGGCTGGCTTCTGTCCACCTACGTCCTGGAGTCCTTCACGAGGATAGAGGAGCTGAAGGCGAAGGCGACCTCAACCTTTGGCTCCATCCTCAAAATGGACTCCACCAAGAAGGTGAGACATCTAATGTAATCACCTTTAACATCGGTCTCTGTTGAACACATACAAGACTAACAATACAATGAAACAGTGTATAAGGCAGTGTGTGTGTGTGTGTGTGTGTGTGTGTGTGTGTGTGTGTGTGTGTGTGTGTGTGTGTGTGTGTGTGTGTGTGTGTGTGTGTGTGTGTGTGTGTGTGTGTGTGTGTGTGTGTGTGTGTGTGTGTGTGTGTGTGTGTGTGTGTGTGTGTGCCCTGGCTGCTCAAAGGACATCTCAGTGATTGAGCACCTCTCCCTCCAAGGCTTGACCTTCTGCCACTTCAGGACTGACCCTGGATCAGTGGCTGAAGGTCAACGTCCCGAAGACCACCGGGTGGAGGTTGCAGAGAGAGGTGGCCTCTGCTGCAGCCGGTGTGTTCCCTCCAGGCGTGAGCGCACCTCCACGCTATGCAGCCAGAGAACGACCCGGGCCACGGGCAGAGTGTCTGCCAGGTTTCTGACCCCAGAGCCGCGCAGTGGCTCACCGAGTTGAGGGGAGGGAGAACGGAGAAGGAAATGCTGAGGGACCGACAGAGCGTCAACGGGAAGAAGAAGAAGGCCGCAACCCTGAACAAAAAGTCTTCCTAATTTTGATTTGTAAAACTTGTAAATAAATAAATATAAAGGTATTTTTAAACTTGAATATCTCTGACTGCTTATTCCTTGCTTTTGACATTGACGGAGATGTCCTTTTGCCTTTTAGAAAACTTTATTTTAAATAGTTTGAACAATACATATAAAAACACTGCATTGGAAATACACATAATACATGAATCAGAATACCTTTAGTCCCACAGAGCGGGAACGAGCCACAGACAGCTTAGTGTTGCATATCTTACACGCGTTAAAAAAGTACTAAGTTATAATATAATAAACAATATGCTAAAAAAAGTTACATAATTTTCAAAAATACAGATCAAATCAAATCCTGTAGCAGTTCTTAGGGTTTAGCAGCCCGGTATATATTACAGTTATTAAAGATGGCATATGTATACAAAGTATATATTGCACATAAAGCACGTATTGCACATAGTTTGACGGTATTTAACAGCAGCAACTTACACAATTTACAAGATACAAGATACATACCTTGTAACAGTAACAAGGGTTTAGCAGCCAGGTATACATTACAGTTATTAATGGCATATATATATATTGCACAAAGTTGGTTTGTATTTAGCAGCAAGGGGTGATATAGTCTGAGTTGTGGTGTGTGTGTAGGGGGGTCTACTAGGGGCACTGCTGGTCGTAAAGTCTGACCGCTGCAGGAGTAATTAGTCCTAATTTCCTTGGAGGAGAGGAGAGGTGCTCAATGACTGAGATGTCCTGCTTATTCCTTGCTTTTGACAAGTTCATAACATCTCTGTACCTGTCATATCAAGCATGCAGCCAGCAGGGGGAGTCAGAGTATTTGGGGTGGGGGGATCTGGGTGGTAATGGTACACTGGCTTGAATTGATCTAAGGGGCTCTGATCTGATTGGATGACAGGCTCCGGTCCCCCAAATGAGACTTTCTCAACCCAGAAGAATCCGAAGGGGTCTTATCCGTGAAGGTGAAAGGGATGTTCTGTTTGGCCACCAACATAGACATTTTTACTTCAGCACCACGACTGGATCAGGTCTACCTTTTCCTTGCAGGCTGGCGATGCTTTTTTGACCCTGGTGCTGTTTTGCAGACTTTGTGTTTCAGCATCTTCGTGGTGCTTCACGTCTGTGCGACCACCATGCGCGATACTGAAATCGACTTTACAGTATTTACAAAAAGCTTTCCCCTAAAACTCTCTGTGAGAAATGGAAATTCTTCTTTCCACGAGGGTGGGAATTTACATACACATTTTTTTCTCGAGCTCATTCTCTCAGTTAAGACACGCGAACGGCATAGGCGGTACGACGCGTTACCATGGAAACCAAACACAGATGACATTAACAAATCGCTGAAAGACATGTTCCCAGACTCGGAGATCGCCAAGCAGTACTCATGTGGGAGAACAAAGGCTACTCAAATAGTGAAAGGTAAGCTAACGTTAGCCATTATAACAAAGTTCCCCATATATGTCATGTGTGTGAGAAGAAGCAGTCGGTTATGACTTCAAACTGTAGGCTATATTCTTTTGGCAGGTGCCGTGCCCAGCACTGGGCAAGGAGGTCAAAGAGCTGCGCCAAAAGCAACCTTTGGCGCCGTGGGAATTGTAGTCTTTTAGTGTGTTGACTACAGACGTCACAATTAGGTGGCCTTTCTTATGAAAACAAAACACCGGCGCTTATTTGTCTGAGTTCGTGAAGCTCCCGTATGTCCCCGTAAGCAGGTAAGTTGCCATGTATTTTCTTAATCCTACGTTGGACCTTTGTGACCCCAATAAAATGTTCATTCCAAATTGTTATGTTGTCCTTATTTATTTACAATTCACGTGTTCTCTTAATTAATTTCAAGTGGGCCGCCATTTTAGTTTTAAGGCATGAGGAGGAGTAAGCACGTGGGCGTCCATTTTAGGTTACGAGCTGGAAAGGCTTTGACGGTTAGGATTCTAATTATAATGAGGGGGAGAGAGTATCAGGCAGTGAATTATCAGGGGCCACCAGAGAGAGCGAACCTGCCACAGAGATGAGAACATGGGGCACTCGCTGAGTCAGGGAGGAAAGGGTTTGAATCCTGCTGCCAAGACGGCTACAGGACTGAATGCACTGGCCATCCTTGCTCTCCACCGAGGCAGATCCAACTCCCACCTTAGACCCCAGAAAAATGAAATGACGTTGAGTGATAGCTATCATAGTAGTGTTTTTACTATCACTCACATATAACAATTATAATACACATCTTCAGTCGTAATCCCAGGAGTCTGATTGTTTCAGCTTATTATAACTAAACAATCTCCCCCAGGATAGCCCTGCAAGGTGATCAAATCCAAGCAGTGTGTATTATAGGAACATGTAGCTGTGCGTGTGCGTGTTCAGCATTCAGGAGGATCTGCAGCTCTACGCGTGAGCACGAGAGATGCGTTGGCTGCGCTGCATCAGGACAGAGTGAGCCGGAGACGGCTTCCACACGCTGTTTATATAGAGGTGTGGGAGGGGCTTATTCCCATGTAACTTTCGTGAAGCCTCCGTATGTCACGGTGAGTCGGTGAGAATCCATGTAGCACCGCAAAAAAACTATTTTTTCAGGGTTCGTGTGTTTTGTTTGATTTTAAACAAACAAAGTCTTGGCTTTCAGAATATGAAACTTTTATTTCAAACTCACGACTAAATACATTCTTTAAGCTCGTAAAGGGAAGATGACAGGCAATCTGCTGTTCCGCAGCGCCGCCCCCCCGGCTGAAAATTATGAATGTCCGCGTATAGTAATATAGATAACACGGCAGGGTCCGTTACAGTTTGTTTTCATCTGATTTAAAATAAACAAAGTCTTGGCTTTCAGAATATTAAACTTGTTTCTGCAAATCCAGATGAAATACAGCTTTGAAGCTTCGGCATAATTACAAGCGGAGAACGGAGTAACTTGACGTCACAAGCAGGCACAACAACAGCCGGTGTTTCTCGTGAGGGTGTTTTCCCCGGGAAAACAAACACCAATACACACACACTCATACACACACACTCACAAGCTTCCCCCAGACCAGTAATCCAAACGAAAATATCTTCCCTCCGTAGTATTTTGATCAATTGCTGATAACCAATCAGATCGATGGATTCCAGAGAAGAGGAAACTTTGAAGGCCTTTTTCTCAAAATGAGGACTCGGTGAAAGTCATTATATAATGTGACATATTTTGCTTAATATTTGGAGTACAACAACAATCCTGATATCATTAGGAAGCTAGGAATACTCTAAATGTGTCTTCGGGTCAATGCGACTGATTTCGATGGAGCAGGTCGTATCGATGGTATTTTAAAGTCGATGCGCTCTGAAACTACGGGGCGGCCGAGGACAAAAGATGCACATGCGTTAATCGCGTTTAAAATAATTAGTGGCAATTTTTTTTTTTTTGCGTTAACTTGACAGCCCTAATTTATATATATATAAAATAACCCAAAAAATCCTCCACCTTTTATAGAGTTCTTTGTTGTTTGGGAGATCTAGAATAGCTGGGGGTTTCATTTGTCACCCAGTTCCGGCACTGTACGGGAGTGCTATTTGCACCACCTTTAAAAATTTGTTCTTTTAAACAAATATTTGTACATCTTGCTCTGTGTATTCAAGTAAAGTTAATATTGAGATGTGTATATACCTATTGATGTTGAATTGAGGGATTACTGTCACCTTCCTCATCCATGATTGGCATTATTATTATTTGTATCTCCTGCTCAGTCTGTTTGAGGTTTTATGAGAAAAAGAAATGCAAACAGACGAGTAAAGTGAGCACTGGCTATCCACCTCAAGCTGTAATTGTTATCTGAGAATTTCAATAAAAATATCTCAACCAGGTTTTGTGTCATGAGTGTCTGAGTGGGGGATAAAGTGAAACATAATTATATTTTAACGTTATTTATTTACCAATCATTATATTAGTTTGAGTTGGACAATGTAAATTCATTTAATTCTACGTAACATGATCATTTAATTTCAGCTTTATTTGATAAAAATGAGTTGGACTAACTCAATGACATTTTATTAAATGGATGTTCTTAGTTTCAGTTGGGCGGCTCACGATTATTTATTGGATGGAAATCCTGCCCACAATTGAGGTTATTGTTTATTGTGTACAGTTTCACACAATGTCCCTCAAACTCAGTCCATTGGCTTTGCTTTGCTTTACAGTGACCAGATTGGATCGGGTGGCTTTAATGCTGGAGCGAGACGGGGCTGTTGGAAAGCCAGATGCCATTCCCGCAACCCAGCCTCCCCTACTCCCTGTGACACCCAACCCTTACATCCCTGAGGGACATGTGTGTACACTTGTGGACATTAACTGCCGGTTGCGGTTACGCTAAGTGTACAGACATGCAGTTCGGCCCCAGAGCTAAATAAAAATAAGCTGGAAGCTGCATGGATAGCCAGTGCAGGGGCCTTCCACGTGGACAAAGAACCGGAGACCGGACGAGCTTTCCCCACAGAGATATAACATGTTAAAGTGGTGCACCAGGGGACATCATTGTCCGTGGCGTGTACAGAATAATATGTCCATATCACGTACATTATACATAGAGTGGTGTTCCATTAAATAGACATTGCAAATAAGTGTTTAACGGTGATTTAAACTAGTTTCTGCGGGGAAAAGAGTGCTAAAAATCGGATTAAAACTCTGCTAACAGTGTGCTAAAAGCCTGGTTGTTCAGAGACCCATAGCCATGACACAGTGAAACCATTTACATCCAAAAGTATCCATTTTAAAAGTCATTTTTGTATGGGGGGAAAGGAGAGAAGCCTGCAAATGCCTCTCCAGGACCCGGAGAGCTCGCAGGTGCTGGAGAGGGGGAGGACAGGCTCACAGGCAGGCCTGGGGACCCCTGCAGAACCCACAGCTGCTGGGTATCGACATGGAGGTTTGGCAGTCCGCCTTTCAGCACCCAACCTCGGCCCTGAGACCTCCAGCCCCTCTCAGCTATAAGAAGCCATTATCCCTCCAAACTCTTTGCTTACGGCCATACCACTCTGAGCCACTTGGAGTGCTGTGAGGAGCTAAGGAGGAAGAGCGAAAAAAAAACGAATTGTTTGGCTGAGGAGAAAAAGTTGTCTAAGTGACGGAATTATAAGGAGCTTTTTCCAGTGGATTTATTCGGCGAAAACCCCCATAAACACTACTGCTGTCTGGGGGGACAACTTGAAGCGGTGGAAAATGAAAAGAATGGGAGGGAAAACGGGAGAGCCAAATGTGAGTCATACAATGCATGGAGGAGGGGGAGGGGAAGCGTTTGCTGCAGCAGCTGGAGCTAGAAAGGCAGAAACAGCAGATAAAGACGGAGTAAAAGGAGGATAAAGGAAAGTGGGGGGAGAATGACGATGTTAAAGGAAGGAGAAACAGTAACGTCCACAGTCTAAGATTGGGAAAGGAGGTGGGATACAAACAAGTAGTGGAAGACGATAAAAGAACGGCGGCGGAGAAGAAAAGAGAAGAAGAAGAAGATAAAGAAATGGAAGGAAAGGATGGGGCAGAGGCACTAAAAGAGGGTGGAGTGGAAGTGACTGAGGGAGAAGGAAGTGTGGAGAAGACTCCCGACAGCCGGAAAGCAGGCATGGAGGGGCGCCAGCACTTCAGGTGGCGTTGGTGCACAGAAGAAAGTGGGGGGGGGAAGCAGAGGACATTTGAAGAGGTGGAGGTAACTGAGGGAGATCATAGTATGGAGAAGACTCCCAAAAGTGCAGAGGGGAAAGCAGGAGGGAAGATGGATCGGAGCAGAGGGGAAGCCAGGGGAAAGAAGGAGGTCAAAGCTCAAGGAGAGGAGGAAGGGAAGAAGACCGAGAGTACCGGGCGGACAAGACATTGGCGGTCACTGTGGAGGGGGGGGTTGGATAAAATATCCATGCTGGACATGCTCTATGAAATTCAGGTGGGTGTGTTGGGGTTGTAGGTGAAGGGGGAAAGGTATGAGGTGACGATGAGGTGGGAGGAAGGGAGGGTTAGATTGCTGGAGGGGGGTGAGAGGCAAAAGGGGTGGGTGTTAAGGCGGAGGGGTTGACGGTGAATGAGGTGATGGTGTCGTTTTGTATATGCCAATGTACATAAGCGACTACCAGATACTACAGAAGCTGAGTGACTGGGGGGTGAAGGCGGCCTCTCCAATAAAAAGGAGGTTATGAGAAACACAAGGGAGGGGATGAGGGTGGCGGATGGGACACGGTTCATGAAGGGTGGCATTTAATGACAGGGGTCACTTCATTGCCATATTCTGCACAGTTTAAGGTGGAGGGGGGTGCGGAGTATATAAGGGTGATACACGATAGGCAGGTGGCGGTGTGCAGGAATTGTTTGAGGTCGGGGCACATTTTCAGGGAGTGCCCTGAGATTGTATGTAAGAGGTGTGTGATGAGAAGGGGCATTTTGCCAGAGAATGTGGGCAGGGGATGGCAGTGGGGAGGAGGGTGGACTGGAGGACGGGAACAACAAAGGAAAGAGGGGGGGGGGAAGGGGAAGAGGAGAAGGGAGAAGGAGGGAGGGGAGGAGTGGGAATGAGCGAGGAGGAACAGAGGGATGTGGGAAAGAAAAGACAACGTGACGGGGAAAATGGAGGAGGAGGGAGAGGTATGGAGGGGAATGAGGGGGGGGGGAGGAAAGAAGCGAGATTGGAGGGGGTTGAGGGAAGAGATAAAAGCGAAGACGACATGGAGGTGGAGAGGAGACTACAAAGAGGGAAGAACCGAGGATGTGGCTGAAGGGGATGAGATGGAGGACGGGGAACAACAGCCTGGAGTGGAGGTGACGGAGGTGATCTTGGAGGCGGAAGAGATCGTGGAGGTCATAGTTGGGGAGAAAGGAGAAGGAGATGGGGGGACGGCGGAAAAGGAAGGAGGAAGAAAGGCCTGGTCGGAGGAAGGAGAAAGCAGGGACAGGAGCCGCAGCGGATCCGAGTCGGGAGTGACAACGAGAGCGAGCTCCAGGGGCGGGAAGGAAGAGGGAAAAGAGAACTGAGCCTCCAGGGACGGCGACGCAGAGGTCGAGGTCTGAAAGTAGGAAGGGGTCTCCTGGGACGGTGGAAAGGAGGGGAGATTCCGGTGGAAGCGGGGGTTCTCCTGGATGGCAGATGACTGGAAGAAGAGGGAGAAGGACAAAGTGAAAATATGGATGAAAAGGTGATGATCTAAAAAATGTTTAAAAAAATATACTTTATGCACACATTGGACTGACAAGATGGTGTGGATAGTTTTCTTTTAATGGGCGAGGGCTCAAAACGAAAGATTAGAAGGGATAAGGGGTTAATGATGTGTGATGCCGAGATAATATGTCGGCAAGAACTCACTGGGATACTAAATGTGTGGAGGATGTGGTGAAGGGGTTGGGTGGAGATGTGTTTGTAAATAATGGGAGGGAGAATGCGGAGGGGTTTGCTTATATTGATAAGGAAAGGGGAATTAGGGGAGAATGAGAAAGGTTGATTGGGGTAGAGTTTGGGTACAGGGGGGGAAGTGTGCAGAGTGATAAATGTGCATGCTCCGAATGAGGAGAAGGAGAGGAAACATGAGAGGTTGGAGGGGACTGTGGGGGGATAGTATGGTGGGGGGTGATTCTTAATGTGTGGTTGTGGAAGGATTGATTTGGCGGGGTGGGATGGTTTTAAAAGTGATGCTTCACGGGGGGTGAGGGGAAATGGGTTTGAAAGATGTTGTGGAGGGAAAGGAATGTGGATAAAGGATGTACACGAGGAAGCAGGTGGTGGGGGGGGTGCTGAAACAAAGCAGGATCGATCTGGTGTTGTGCAAGGGGAGTGTGGGGTGAAAAATAAGTGATTTAAGTTTGGGATGACGGGGTGGGGAGCGATCACAGTGATATTAAGGTTTTGTTTGGCGGGAGGAGGGGAGGGAGCGGGGGAGGGGGAGGTGCATGGTGTCTGAATGCGGGAGGTGTTGAAAGATGAGGGATATAAAAGAGATGGTGAAAGAGTGTATATTAAATCAGGGAGTATGGATGTGTGGGGGAGGGAGGTTTGTGGTGGAGAAGTTAAAAAGGTTAATAAAGGAGAAAAGTATAAAGTATTGTCGCGAGATGGAGAGGGAAAAAGGGTAGAGACAGAGAGAGGAGGTTAGAGGAGGGAACTGGAGAGGAGATAGAAAGGGAAGAGTGATGAGGTAGGTAGGGATATAGGGAGTATAATAAATAAGGGAGAGTTAGGGATAATAGAAGGGGAGAGGTGTAATGGGGCAATAGTTAGGAGTAGGGCTAGGTATTTGGTTGAAGGGGGAGAAAATGTACAAGGTTTTTTTTTGGGGATGGAGAAAAGAAAGCAGGGGAATAGTGAAATAAAACAGGTGGAGGGGGGTAGAGGGGGGGGAGGTGATAACGGAATAGTAGGGATAGCGAGAAGAGTAGAGGAGTATTATAGGGAATTGTTGAGGAGGGAAGTGGGAGACCGAGGGGGAGTTTAGAGGAGGACAATAGGGAGAGAGGGGGGTTTTGAGTGAGGAAGGAAGGGAGTTATGTGAGGGGGAAATAAGGAAGGAGGAGGTGGAGGCAGCTATAATGGGGATGGGAAAGAACAAAAGCCCAGGACTGGATGGGTTGATAGCGGAATTTTACATGGAGTTTAGGGGGGAGCTGGTGCCGATTCTGACGAAGCTGTTTCAGCTTTGCGGAGAGAGGGACGAACTGCCGGACGGATTATCAACAGGGGTGATAACAATTCTGCACAAAAAGGGAGAGGGAGGATCTGAAGAACTATAGGCCGTTGAGCATGCTCAACGGCGATTATAAGATTTTAGCACGGGTGTTGTCAAATAGGTTGAAAAGGGTAATTGGGGTAGTGGTGGGGAGCACACAGGCTTACAGTATACCGGGGAGGCAGATTAGCGACACGATAGGGAGTATAAGGGAAACGATTAATTATATGAAAGAGGGGAAAGGGGGAGTGGTGGTGAGCATGACTTAAACAAAGCATTGACAGGGTGAACCACAAGTATTTATTTAGGGTGATGGAGAAGCGGGGGATTTGGAAAGGGATTATTGGGTGGATAAGGAGAATATATAGAAAGGGAGAGATGAGTTGTGTGAAGGTGAACGGGGTGGTGTTAACAAATGTGTTTAGGTTAGGGAGATCTGTCCGGCAGGGGTGCCCTCTCTCGGCAATGCTGTACGCGCTGTCGGCGGGGTTACTGAATCTAAACAAAGAGGTGAGAGGAGTGTTGGTACCGGGGGGTGAGGTAAGCTTGCTGTACCAGTATGCGGATGACACTACAATCACGGTGAGGGATATGGGAAGTGTAAAAGGGGTGTTAGAGAGTGTGGGGGTGTATGGAAGGGCGTCAGGGGCAAACATTAACATGGATAAATCAGAGTATATGGTGTTGGGTGAAGGGAATGTAGGGGGAGGTGAGATAGGGTTAAGGGAAAAGAAAGATTACTTTAGGATATTGGGGATTAATGTGGGAATAAAGGATAGGGAAGGGAGGGATGAGCAGTATGAGGTGATGATAGGGAGTGTAAAGAGGACTCTAGATTTCTGGAGGTTGAGGGGTAAGGTGGTGGTGGTGAACGGATTAGTAATGAGCAAGTTGATGTATGTATTTAATGTGATGGAGGTGCCGGAGAGAGTAGTTAGGGAAGTAAATAGATTGGTGAGTGTTTTTTTGTGGGAGGGGAAGGGAGTTAGGATAGCGAGGGAGGTTTTGGAGAATGGGTATAAAGATGGGGGGCTTAATTTAGTTAATATAGAAAGGAAGATCAAAGCAATGAGGGTGAAAACAATGTTAAAATATTTGGATGTGAAGGAGAAGCACATATGGAAGGTGTTTCTCAAAAGTAAAATAAATAAAGGTGGAGGGTGTGGGGATAGTGGGATATGTATGTGTTTTAAGAAGGGGTGGATGAGTGGGATGAGCGAATTTCAAGGGGAGGTATTGAGTGCATGGGGAGATTTTATGGTGAATGTGAGGTATGAATGCGTGAATAGGGGTCAAGTGTGGAAACAACCAATCTTCCAAAACAGGATGATTAAAAAAGAGGGGGAGATGATCTTTAATCTCCCAATGTGGAGAGCGGGGTTCAGGGTGATCAGGGATTTAGTGTATGAGTATGTACCGGGGTTCATGAGGGCACAGGTGATAATAGATGAAGCACGGGGAAGGGATTTGTTGATGGGGAAGTGGACGGCTGAAAGCTTGTTAGACAGCATTAAAGAGGGGATGCCGGGGGAATGGAGAAGGCTGATTGAAAGCAATATTGTGGTGAAAGGGGATAATAATGTGGTGTTGTATGTGGGTGAAGGGTTGTTACAAGATATGAACAGAAAAATGATTTATGGTGTCCTGGGGAAGGGGAGGTCAGGAGGCCTGCTTCTGAGAAAGTGTGGGAGAAGGTGGTGGGTGGAATGGATGTGAAGAAAATATGGATGAATCTGAGAGTGAGAGGGAATAGTGTGGAATGTGAGCATTTTGATTTTATTTTGAGGCACACAGGGTTTTTAATAATTTAATTATAAGTATGTTTGATAACGAGGTGAAGAGAGAATGCGATGTGTGTAAAGTGGAAGTGGAGAATTGCATGCATGAGTTTTTGAGTGTGGGGAATTGAAAGTGTTTTTTGGGAAATGAAGGAGTTGATATGCAGGTGTTGGGAAGAAGGGATGTGAAATGTATGGATTGGAAGGAATTGTGGTTATTTGGGTGGAAGGGCAAAAGGGATGGGTGTAATGTTGGTGTGTTAAATTTGTGTTTAAGCCATGGGAGGTATGCGGTGAAATTGAGGAGAGATGTTGCACACTATGAGGGGAAAACTGTTGGTGTGTGGGGCATAATGAAGAGGAATATAATGAGGGATATGAGAATGTTGTTGGGGTATAAGGGGATTGATGTGTTTAATGATGAATTTAAAGTGGATGTAAATTGATGGTAATAGAGGAAGGCAAATTGAGGTTCAATTTTGACCACGATTAAGAAGAAGAAGATATAGGGAATGTTAGATGTTAAAGGAATTAATGTGTGTTTTTGTAAATATTGTATGAAAAATGTATAAACTGTGCTTTTTGATAAAAAAAAGATAAAAAAAAAAAAAGACACTAGGGGCGAATTGTGTGGCTGTACAAGGAAGAGCTCAGCAAATGTTTGGAGGAAAACGGGAGGAAAGACCATTTATTGGACTATTTGAAAGCGGTTTTTTGGACATTTATCTCCCCAAACAGCACTGCTGTCTGGGGAGGCCTTATCACCGTGATCCCATGGCGGGAATAGAGGAGATGCAGACTGAGGAAATCGAGGAGGACATGCTAATGGATGCTAACAGGAAGCAGGATACGGAGGAAAACAAAGAGGGAAACAAAAAGAAGGCTGCAAAGAAGGGAAAGCGGAGAGCGAGTGGAGGTGAATACCAAGACGACAGTGCTTGATGGGAAGGAGTTTGATGGGAAGGGAATCACGGGAGAGACTAAGTCAGAAGTCAGAGCCCGCTACTTCAGCAGCTGGATACTCCAAAATGGACAAGGGAAAAGAGGGAAGGGATGCTGGTGGTGGGAGGACATCATTCGTACTGAAAGGACATTTTGAAAGTACAACAAAGGAAGGTAGGGAGGAGGCCGAGCAGAGTGCGGGGGAAGGGCCCTCTGGAAAGAGGCAACATAAAGGTGGTGAAAACCATGGAAAGGGCCGTGGAGGTGGGAAAGCTGAAGGGACAACAGATGGCAAATCGGGAAAGAAAGAGGGGAAAGAAAAAGAAGGACTTGGAAAGGAAAAGGTGGTGAGGAGGAAGGGGGGGATGTGTTTCGGGTAGACTATACACTGAAAGTCTTTGTGGAGGGTGGAAGAGTCAAGCTGACTGATGGATGTGGTGGTGGGTATGCAGGAGCTGTGTGGCAGAGTGATGGAGTGCAGGACGAAAGGAGAGAGGGAACATGAGGTGACGATGAAGACTTGGAGGGGAAGGAGAGACTGTTCGAGGGGTTAAGCGTGAAAGGGGTGATAGTGTCTGCACAGGAGCTGAGGAAAAACGAAGTCACGGTGTCGTTCATGAATGTGCCCGTGTATATGGATGATGGAGTGATTCTGATGGAACTGGGTGAATGGGGGGTGGAGCCGGGGTCACGGATAGTGAGGAGAACTATTCCGGGGACAAAAGTGGCCGATGGAACTCGTCACCTGAGGGTGGTTTTTGGCGAGGAGGTGCGCTCACTCCCATACTCGACTAAGTTCGAAGTAGTAGGGGGCTTTGAGTTCTTTGCGGTGAAACATGATGGGCAGACCCAGGTCTGCAGGCATTGCCTCAGGCCTGGTCAGATGCAATGGGGTAGGGCACTTGGCACGAAACTGTGAAAGAGAGAGAGGAAGAGAGGAAGAGGGGAAGAATATGAGGATGATGAATTTGCCACACCTATGCACCCCCCCCCCAGAGCCGGAAATCCCTGATGAGGTGCCTGACCCGCCTCCTAACCCGCCCTCTACCCCAACCCCTGTCCAACCCCATCTTCGGCCAGTCCCCCCCCGACCCCCCTGCCCCGTTCATGGGTGAGGGGAAGATTGGATCCTGTAGAAATGGATGGAGGGCAGAGAGAAACAAGTGGGGAAGAGGAAGTGAGTGAGAAGGATGTAAGGGAGGTAAGGAAAAAAACCTAGTGAGAGAAACAAGGGGGTGCAGGGGGGAAAGAGTGAGGAGGGACTTTCGAGTGCAGAAAGGAGGACTAAAAGAAAGCGGCTATCAGAGAGAAGAATGCGGAAGGAAAAGAAAGAGCCAAAGACGGAGGAGATGGCGAAGATCTGGGAATGAGGGCTTCAAACGTGGAAGCAGGTGCGGAAGAAGATATAGCGGCGGAATCGAAGGAGAAGGCGGTGTGGAGGTGGAGAGTGTGGTGGAGTCAACGGGAGAGGAGCTGGAAGCCTCGGTGACGACGGTGCTGGTTGGAGAGGAGCTGGAGGTTGTGGTAGTGACGGAGCCAGAGGGAGAGGAGTCAGAGACCAGGGAGGTGATGGAGCGAGACGGAGAGGAGCTGGAGGGGCTGAGGTGGCAGGA
>NW_027263148.1:0-12500 GCF_902827115.2 Pseudochaenichthys georgianus
ATGTTGAACTCAAATACCTGTACTTTCTACTTCTCTCATGTTGAACTCAAATACCTGTACTTTCTACTTCTCTCATGTTGAACTCAAATACCTGTACTTTCTACTTCTCACATGTTGAACTCAAATACCTGTACTTTCTACTTCTCTCATGTTGAACTCAAATACCTGTACTTTCTACTTCTCACATGTTGAACTCAAATACCTGTACTTTCTACTTCTCTCATGTTGAACTCAAATACCTGTACTTTCTACTTCTCTCATGTTGAACTCAAATACCTGTACTTTCTACTTCTCACATGTTGAACTCAAATACCTGTACTGTACCTGTAAGAAGAGGGACCAATGGAAACGTTGTCATGTTGCCGTTGGTCACCATGGAAACATTCATTAGCCAACAATGACATTATTGTTCTATTGATATAAAGGGAGGTCAGGTACTCTTTAAAACAGCTGCTAGCTATGGGTACTTTTTATTTAACCTGTTAAGCCCTGAGCCTGTTTTCAGGCTTGAAAAGGACATGCCCAGAACAAATGACTATATCTTCTAAAAGGGGTAACTTAATAATCTTTTTTCTGATGATGATAACCCTGTGAGTTGGATGTAGATAAGATCCTACGCTCAATAACAAACATGTGTACATTCATGGTCTCTTTAAATAAACTAAAGGATGAAGCTCACGAGCATGACTTACAACCATATAATATAGATGATTTCAACACAAGCATTTCAGAAGAGAGATGTCCAGACTCCCGTAGAGGACGAGCTGCCAACTGGCCTCTTGTTTACAGCTCTGGGGTTTTGGGAAGAGCTCAGGAAGAAGGACAGCCGGGAAAACCGTTTCCAAACACTGCTTCTTCCACACAAAGATCGCCCTGACCTCCAGGAACCTTTTCCTGCTTCTGGGAAACGCCTTTTGTCCGCTCATTCCTGGCAGCCGTGATTCCTGAAGGGTCTCACAGATGTCTCACCAGACAGAGTTGAGTGGCCATGACTCATTGGAGGAGTGCATCTGCCAAACAGGCCTGTTGCACAAGAGCAGCAGCGAGAACAGGAAGGAGTCCTAAAACCTGCAGAGGAGTCAGCGTTCGAGCATTTCCTGTCCCCTGGTCTGCAGGCCATGTGTTCTGTGCTGCTTTACGAGCTGAGGGGATTTTCAGTCTTGTTTTACGCCATAAAATACGTCAGCAAATACTCAAACTGTAAATCCTTTCATTGCACAGTGAGGATCCTGTGCTGCAGGCAGAGCTGGTTCTTTCTCAGGAGGAGTTTTGCGAGAATAAAGAAACTTCTGGAAGTGGAAGATTTCTCTGGGCAGAAAAACAACATCAGTGTGTGGAGGGGGTCGCTTGGCTTTTAAACAATGCTGGAACTTACTTAAAGGGCTGAGACGGAAAAAGTACACACATCCTTTACTCAAGTAGAAGTACAGATACTCGTGTTTAAAAATACTCTGGTAAAAGTAGAAGTACTGACTAAACTTCTTTCCTCAAGTGAAAGTAAAGAGGCTTTGAAGTGTCCTTCAGTAGAAAGTACCCCTTACTAGCAGCTGCTTTAAAGAGTACCTGACCTCCCTTTATATCAATAGAACAATAATGTCATTGTTAGCTAATGAATGTTTCCGTGCTGAACAACGGCAACATGACAACGTTTCCATTGGTCCCTCTTCTTTAGAGAAGACCAGGAAGTGATGGATACACGGATCGTGTTCCAACCAATAGGCACGCAGTGACTCTAAAGAATAATGACCACGCCCCAACACACATTCAGACTAAAGGAACCAGCTGTTTGGGAAATGAGAGAAGTAGAAAGTACAGGTATTTGAGTTCAACATGAGAGAAGTAGAAAGTACAGGTATTTGAGTTCAACATGTAAGAAGTAGAAAGTACAGGTATTTGAGTTCAACATGTGAGAAGTAGAAAGTACAGGTATTTGAGTTCAACATGTGAGAAGTAGAAAGTACAGGTATTTGAGTTCAACATGAGAGAAGTAGAAAGTACAGGTATTTGAGTTCAACATGTAAGAAGTAGAAAGTACAGGTATTTGGGTTCAACATGTAAGAAGTAGAAAGTACAGGTATTTGTATTCAACATGTGAGAAGTAGAAAGTACAGGTATTTGAGTTCAACATGTAAGAAGTAGAAAGTACAGGTATTTGAGTTCAACATGTGAGAAGTAGAAAGTACAGGTATTTGAGTTCAACATGTGAGAAGTAGAAAGTTCAGGTATTTGAGTTCAACATGTGAGAAGTAGAAAGTACAGGTATTTGAGTTCAACATGTGAGAAGTAGAAAGTACAGGTATTTGAGTTCAACATGTGAGAAGTAGAAAGTACAGGTATTTGAGTTCAACATGTGAGAAGTAGAAAGTACAGGTATTTGGGTTCAACATGTGAGAAGTAGAAAGTACAGGTATTTGAGTTCAACATGTAAGAAGTAGAAAGTACAGGTATTTGGGTTCAACATGTAAGAAGTAGAAAGTACAGGTATTTGAGTTCAACATGTAAGAAGTAGAAAGTACAGGTATTTGAGTTCAACATGTAAGAAGTAGAAAGTACAGGTATTTGTGTTCAACATGTGAGAAGTAGAAAGTACAGGTATTTGAGTTCAACATGTGAGAAGTAGAAAGTACAGGTATTTGAGTTCAACATGTAAGAAGTAGAAAGTACAGGTATTTGTGTTCAACATGTGAGAAGTAGAAAGTACAGGTATTTGAGTTCAATATGTAAGAAGTAGAAAGTACAGGTATTTGAGTTCAACATGTAAGAAGTAGAAAGTACAGGTATTTGTGTTCAACATGTGAGAAGTAGAAAGTACAGGTATTTGAGTTCAACATGTGAGAAGTAGAAAGTACAGGTATTTGGGTTCAACATGTAAGAAGTAGAAAGTACAGGTATTTGTATTCAACATGTGAGAAGTAGAAAGTACAGGTATTTGAGTTCAACATGTAAGAAGTAGAAAGTACAGGTATTTGAGTTCAACATGTGAGAAGTAGAAAGTACAGGTATTTGTGTTCAACATGTGAGAAGTAGAAAGTACAGGTATTTGAGTTCAACATGTAAGAAGTAGAAAGTACAGGTATTTGAGTTCAACATGTAAGAAGTAGAAAGTACAGGTATTTGAGTTCAACATGTGAGAAGTAGAAAGTACAGGTATTTGAGTTCAACATGTAAGAAGTAGAAAGTACAGGTATTTGTGTTCAACATGTAAGAAGTAGAAAGTACAGGTATTTGAGTTCAACATGTGAGAAGTAGAAAGTACAGGTATTTGTGTTCAACATGTGAGAAGTAGAAAGTACAGGTATTTGAGTTCAACATGTAAGAAGTAGAAAGTACAGGTATTTGAGTTCAACATGTGAGAAGTAGAAAGTACAGGTATTTGTGTTCAACATGTGAGAAGTAGAAAGTACAGGTATTTGAGTTCAACATGTAAGAAGTAGAAAGTACAGGTATTTGAGTTCAACATGTAAGAAGTAGAAAGTACAGGTATTTGAGTTCAACATGTAAGAAGTAGAAAGTACAGGTATTTGAGTTCAACATGTAAGAAGTAGAAAGTACAGGTATTTGTGTTCAACATGTGAGAAGTAGAAAGTACAGGTATTTGAGTTCAACATGTAAGAAGTAGAAAGTACAGGTATTTGTGTTCAACATGTGAGAAGTAGAAAGTACAGGTATTTGAGTTCAATATGTAAGAAGTAGAAAGTACAGGTATTTGAGTTCAACATGTAAGAAGTAGAAAGTACAGGTATTTGTGTTCAACATGTGAGAAGTAGAAAGTACAGGTATTTGAGTTCAACATGTGAGAAGTAGAAAGTACAGGTATTTGGGTTCAACATGTAAGAAGTAGAAAGTACAGGTATTTGTATTCAACATGTGAGAAGTAGAAAGTACAGGTATTTGAGTTCAACATGTAAGAAGTAGAAAGTACAGGTATTTGAGTTCAACATGTGAGAAGTAGAAAGTACAGGTATTTGTGTTCAACATGTGAGAAGTAGAAAGTACAGGTATTTGAGTTCAACATGTAAGAAGTAGAAAGTACAGGTATTTTGAGTTCAACATGTGAGAAGTAGAAAGTACAGGTATTTGAGTTCAACATGTGAGAAGTAGAAAGTACAGGTATTTGGGTTCAACATGTAAGAAGTAGAAAGTACAGGTATTTGTATTCAACATGTGAGAAGTAGAAAGTACAGGTATTTGAGTTCAACATGTAAGAAGTAGAAAGTACAGGTATTTGAGTTCAACATGTGAGAAGTAGAAAGTACAGGTATTTGAGTTCAACATGTGAGAAGTAGAAAGTACAGGTATTTGGGTTCAACATGTAAGAAGTAGAAAGTACAGGTATTTGTATTCAACATGTGAGAAGTAGAAAGTACAGGTATTTGAGTTCAACATGTAAGAAGTAGAAAGTTCAGGTATTTGAGTTCAACATGTAAGAAGTAGAAAGTTCAGGTATTTGTATTCAGCATGTAAGAAGTAGAAAGTACATGTATTTGTATTCAGCATGTAAGAAGTAGAAAGTACATGTATTTGTATTCAGCATGTAAGAAGTAGAAAGTACAGGTATTTGAGTTCAACATGTAAGAAGTAGAAAGTACATGTATTTGTATTCAGCATGTAAGAAGTAGAAAGTACAGGTATTTGAGTTCAACATGTAAGAAGTAGAAAGTACAGGTATTTGAGTTCAACATGTAAGAAGTAGAAAGTTCAGGTATTTGTATTCAGCATGTAAGAAGTAGAAAGTACATGTATTTGTATTCAGCATGTAAGAAGTAGAAAGTACATGTATTTGTATTCAGCATGTAAGAAGTAGAAAGTACAGGTATTTGAGTTCAACATGTAAGAAGTAGAAAGTACAGGTATTTGAGTTCAACATGTGAGAAGTAGAAAGTACAGGTATTTGAGTTCAACATGTAAGAAGTAGAAAGTACAGGTATTTGGGTTCAACATGTAAGAAGTAGAAAGTACAGGTATTTGTATTCAACATGTGAGAAGTAGAAAGTACAGGTATTTGAGTTCAACATGTAAGAAGTAGAAAGTTCAGGTATTTGAGTTCAACATGTAAGAAGTAGAAAGTTCAGGTATTTGTATTCAGCATGTAAGAAGTAGAAAGTACATGTATTTGTATTCAGCATGTAAGAAGTAGAAAGTACATGTATTTGTATTCAGCATGTAAGAAGTAGAAAGTACAGGTATTTGAGTTCAACATGTAAGAAGTAGAAAGTACATGTATTTGTATTCAGCATGTAAGAAGTAGAAAGTACAGGTATTTGAGTTCAACATGTAAGAAGTAGAAAGTACAGGTATTTGAGTTCAACATGTAAGAAGTAGAAAGTTCAGGTATTTGTATTCAGCATGTAAGAAGTAGAAAGTACATGTATTTGTATTCAGCATGTAAGAAGTAGAAAGTACATGTATTTGTATTCAGCATGTAAGAAGTAGAAAGTACAGGTATTTGAGTTCAACATGTAAGAAGTAGAAAGTACAGGTATTTGAGTTCAACATGTGAGAAGTAGAAAGTACAGGTATTTGAGTTCAACATGTAAGAAGTAGAAAGTACAGGTATTTGGGTTCAACATGTAAGAAGTAGAAAGTACAGGTATTTGAGTTCAACATGTAAGAAGTAGAAAGTACAGGTATTTGAGTTCAACATGTGAGAAGTAGAAAGTACAGGTATTTGAGTTCAACATGTGAGAAGTCAAAGTAAAAGGTTGTCAGAAAAATAAGTAGTGGAGTAAAGTACTGATACCAGAAACATGAACTTAAGTACAGTAACGAAGTATTTGTACTCCAATACTCCCCACCTCTGGTTCTGTGTAAGTTTGGCTGTTTGTGCCTGTTTCTTTCCCATCATCTGGTTTGCCCCGAGCATGCATCATGCATCAGCATCGGATTGAAATTCAACGGAGTTCCCAGAAGTTAAAGGATTTGTTTTACCCCAGTTCAGTTATTATGATCGATGGAGAAACACTTGGTGATTTCCCAAAACTTCTTAGCCCAGAAAAACGTCTTCAGCGAAGTGTTGTGCAACCTTTTTTGTTGGTCGAGAAAAAGAAAGTATACTTATGACCCCAATTAGTGTCATCATGAGTTTGAACTACAAAGTGATTTGTGCCTCTCAGATACAGAAATGCAGGGTGGAAGGAAGTGTGTTTCCTTTAGGGATAGAAAAGAGACAAATACAAAATAAATACGTTTTTCTGTCATCGTTGTATCTCAATATTTCCGAACATTCACAGTTTATGTAACGAAGCTTTTCTCAGTGGGATTGTTGAGGTGTATTAAAGCATATATCACATCCAGTCTCAGCGGCGAACAGTATCCTGTCCGGAGGAAGGGACACGTGGCGTCCGTCATGGAGGGACAAAGCGTTAAAGGGTGTGTATGCAGCACGTGATGGTGGCATCGTCTCCCGGTGCCTCAGCCGGTGCCTCAGCCGGTGCCGCAGCCGGTGCCGCAGCCGGTGCCTCCGCATGCTTTCATTAGACGGGAGGTAAATGAGACGTTTAATTATCAATATGCGATTGGTGCCTTTGCACTAAGGAAATGAATTAGATGGCTCAGGACTTTGTATCGACTGATTCCTGCCTGTGTCCACATGTTGGAATGCTTCCGGCAGCAAGGAGTCTCCTCACATCGTCTCAGCGTAAACAAAGAAGCTCCCAGGGAGATATTGTTTTTATGTCAACCATATCTCGACAAAGGAGCACCAACAGACGCCACCTTGGATTGTAGCATCTGTTTGAGCTACTTTATGTTTGTTTGGCGTTGTGTTTCCACCATATATCAACCCCACTCTGTCTGATTGAGCTTCAGTGCTCCGTCTGAGAGCCGTGGAGCGAGATAGAAAGACGATACACTCAAAATGACACCTGGCAGCCAATCTGCTCCCACAAAGCTATCGGTCTTTGTGATGACGGTTCCGTCTGAAAGACACAAACATGTTTTTCATCCAGTTTCTACAGCGACGTCGCCTCAATTTCTGAAACGTATAGATGTGTTCCACTCAAAGGGCTCTGTGTCCAACATTAAACCAACAAGAATACCTCTGGATTTGGCTTTTAGTGAATTCTACCACTTTTAGACCCTTATGATTAACGACTATAATCAGACATCTTTTCCCGATGGAAGTCGTTGGAAAACGTTTTTTTTGGGCCAAAATGACGTCGCAGAATAACACATGAAGTATTTGTCCCACCATTTGGCCACGATGTTAATGTGCTTTAACTCAGCCTACATATTTGTGTTTATCCCTATCGCTGATATGCAGAGGGGGGAAGTAGTGGAGTTCAAATACTTTGTTACTGTACGTCACTTTCTACTTCTTACATGTTGAACACAAATACCTGTACTTTCTACTTCTTACATGTTGAACACAAATACCTGTACTTTCTACTTCTTACATGTTGAACACAAATACCTGTACTTTCTACTTCTTACATGTTGAACCCAAATACCTGTACTTTCTACTTCTTACATGTTGAACTCAAATACCTGTACTTTCTACTTCTTACATGTTGAACCCAAATACCTGTACTTTCTACTTCTTACATGTTGAACTCAAATACCTGTACTTTCTACTTCTTACATGTTGAACCCAAATACCTGTACTTTCTACTTCTCTCATGTTGAACTCAAATACCTGTACTTTCTACTTCTTACATGTTGAACTCAAATACCTGTACTTTCTACTTCATACATGTTGAACCCAAATACCTGTACTTTCTACTTCTTACATGTTGAACTCAAATACCTGTACTTTCTACTTCTTACATGTTGAACCCAAATACCTGTACTTTCTACTTCTCTCATGTTGAACTCAAATACCTGTACTTTCTACTTCTTACATGTTGAACACAAATACCTGTACTTTCTACTTCTCTCATGTTGAACTCAAATACCTGTACTTTCTACTTCTCTCATGTTGAACTCAAATACCTGTACTTTCTACTTCTCACATGTTGAACTCAAATACCTGTACTTTCTACTTCTTACATGTTGAACACAAATACCTGTACTTTCTACTTCTCTCATGTTGAACTCAAATCCCTGTACTTTCTACTTCTCTCATGTTGAACTCAAATACCTGTACTTTCTACTTCTTACATGTTGAACCCAAATACTTGAACTTTCTACTTCTTACATGTTGAACACAAATACCTGTACTTTCTACTTCTCTCATGTTGAACTCAAATACCTGTACTTTCTACTTCTTACATGTTGAACTCAAATACCTGTACTTTCTACTTCTTACATGTTGAACACAAATACCTGTACTTTCTACTTCTCTCATGTTGAACTCAAATCCCTGTACTTTCTACTTCTCTCATGTTGAACTCAAATACCTGTACTTTCTACTTCTTACATGTTGAACCCAAATACTTGAACTTTCTACTTCTTACATGTTGAACTCAAATACCTGTACTTTCTACTTCTTACATGTTGAACTCAAATACCTGTACTTTCTACTTCTTACATGTTGAACTCAAATACCTGTACTTTCTACTTCTCACATGTTGAACTCAAATACCTGTACTTTCTACTTCTTACATGTTGAACTCATACCTGTACTTTCTACTTCATACATGTTGAACCAAATACCTGTACTTTCTACTTCTTACATGTTGAACATCAAATACCTGTACTTTCTACTTCTCTACATGTTGAACTCAAATACCTGTACTTTCTACTTCTTACATGTTGAACACAAATACCTGTACTTTCTACTTCTCTACATGTTGAACTCAAATACCTGTACTTTCTACTTCTTACATGTTGAACACAAATACCTGTACTTTCTACTTCTCTCATGTTGAACTCAAATCCCTGTACTTTCTACTTCTCTCATGTTGAACACAAATACCTGTACTTTCTACTTCTTACATGTTGAACTCAAATACTTGAACTTTCTACTTCTTACATGTTGAACTCAAATACCTGTACTTTCTACTTCTTACATGTTGAACCCAAATACCTGTACTTTCTACTTCTTACATGTTGAACTCAAATACCTGTACTTTCTACTTCTCACATGTTGAACTCAAATACCTGTACTTTCTACTTCTTACATGTTGAACTCAAATACCTGTACTTTCTACTTCTTACATGTTGAACCCAAATACCTGTACTTTCTACTTCTACATGTTGAACTCAAATACCTGTACTTTCTACTTCTTACATGTTGAACTCAAATACCTGTACTTTCTACTTCTCACATGTTGAACTCAAATCCCTGTACTTTCTACTTCTCTCATGTTGAACACAAATACCTGTACTTTCTACTTCTTACATGTTGAACCCAAATACTTGAACTTTCTACTTCTTACATGTTGAACTCAAATACCTGTACTTTCTACTTCTTACATGTTGAACCCAAATACCTGTACTTTCTACTTCTTACATGTTGAACTCAAATACCTGTACTTTCTACTTCTCACATGTTGAACTCAAATACCTGTACTTTCTACTTCTTACATGTTGAACAGAAATACCTGTACTTTCTACTTCTTACATGTTGAACCCAAATACCTGTACTTTCTACTTCTCACATGTTGAACTCAAATACCTGTACTTTCTACTTCTTACATGTTGAACTCAAATACCTGTACTTTCTACTTCTATCATGTTGAACTCAAATACCTGTACTTTCTACTTCTCTCATGTTGAACTCAAATACCTGTACTTTCTACTTCTCTCATGTTGAACCCAAATACCTGTACTTTCTACTTCTCTCATGTTGAACTCAAATACCTGTACTTTCTACTTCTTACATGTTGAACACAAATACCTGTACTTTCTACTTCTCTCATGTTGAACTCAAATACCTGTACTTTCTACTTCTCTCATGTTCTACTTCTGGTCTTCTCTAAAGAAGAGGGACCAATGGAAACGTTGTCATGTTGCCGTTGTTCAGCATGGAAACATTCATTAGCTAACAATGACATTATTGTTCTATTGATATAAAGGGAGGTCAGGTACTCTTTAAAGCAGCTGCTAGTTATGGGTACTTTCTACTGAAGTACACTTCAAAGCCTCTTTACTTTCACTTGAGGAAAGAAGTTTAGTCAGTACTTCTACTTTTACCATTTTTAAACATGAGTATCTGTGCTTCTACTTGAGTAAATGTGTGTGTACTTTAACATCTCTGCTGATATGTGTCTCAGGCAGACGAGTTTCTATATTGATTACATGTCTGGCTGTCTTCCCGTTCACCCCAAAGGCCTCTGGGTAACACCGGCCAACACAAATACATCTAAACACATTTACTCGAGTCATAAATAAGGCGTTTAGGGGATGAAATCAACTCCCCCTGTTTAGGCCTGATGTCGACCGGCTTCCCAGCACTTATTGAATGGGCGTCATATATATATATTTTTTAAACACAATCAAACATATTTATTTGTACTCAAACCGATATATTCCTCTGCATATTGAAGTATGAATGCTTGTTGTTTGTATGTTGTCTTCTCCTGGATGTTGATACGTCTCGTTTGTTTTATTAATTTTTTTGAAGGCACCTTAAAAACAAAAGGAGTAGCTCTACTCATCTCATTGTACCGGTTTGATGACAATAAAGGATTATATTATATTATAGTCCGCCACTGAGAGGTAGTGGGAATGAATATCAACGAGTTATTTGATGTGATTTAATAATAATACATTTTATTTCTAAAGCACTTTTCATTGCTAAAAGTAATCCCAAAGTGCTACAAGAGGCGTAATGAACATAAATAGAAATAAAAGCAATACTGGATTTGAAGTGGTCGAAGGCGAGCACAGCTCGTAGATATTGTGAATGGGCAAACAGAGATTTCTTGTGAGCCTCAGATGGCTGCAGGAGTGCTGGTGGTCTTTGAAGCCACGGTCCAGTCTTCTGGTTTTCTTTTTCTTGCTGCTTCAAAGTGAATTTCGACTGTTGGTGACATATTTGGATGTCATCGCTTGATTGGAGATATTACGCAGATTTAGAGATGATTCGTAGTGCTTGAAACTGATCACACATTTAACTTGTCAAAGAGTCTAGAACTCTTCTGGAAGACTTCCTGCAAAGATTGAAAAGCATGGAAGCTTTTAAAGAGCCAAAGAAAAGCTTTTCCCGTAAGTGTATTGTAAAAAAACAACGAGCTCCCCTGCTTCGGGGCTTTGCTTGTTTGTAGAGCCACATGCAGAGTGTGTGTGTGTGTGTGTGTGTGTGTGTGTGTGTGTGTGTGTGTGTGTGTGTGTGTGTGTGTGTGTGTGTGTGTGTGTGTGTGTGTGTGTGTGTGTGTGTGTGTGTGTGTGTGTGTGTGTGTGTGTGTGTGTGTGTGTGTGTGTGTGTGTGTGTGTGATTGAGTATTAAGTGAAAACAGATGGAAAGGATTGTTTTTGGCTCTTCATTGATGCACGAATGAAGATGAACGTCTGCAGACACTTTACAGTCAAAAAGGGAACACCAAGAAATAGTGCATTAATAACACCGAACGCAAAAACCCCTCCTCTTAAATTAACCCTGAGTCATTGTGAAGGTGTGACTCAGCAGGTTTTGAAACATTGAAAAGCAGCGGGAGTCACACCTGTTGTTAGCGATGCGCTAGTGTGACTAGCCTAGCTTTTTAGAATAGTAGCTGCTAGGCTAGCTGTTTAGATTAGTAGCTGCGAGCCTAGCTGTTTAGATTAGTAGCTGCTAGCCTAGCTGTTTAGATTAGTAGCTGCGAGCCTAGCTGTTTAGATTAGTAGCTGCTAGCCTAGCTTTTTAGATTAGTAGCTGCTAGCCTAGCTGTTTAGATTAGTAGCTGCGAGCCTAGCTGTTTAGATTAGTAGCTGCTAGCCTAGCTGTTTAGATTAGTAGCTGCTAGCCTAGTTTTTTAGATTAGTAGCTGCTAGCCTAGCTGTTTAGATTAGTAGCTGCGAGCCTAGCTGTTTAGATTAGTAGCTGCTAGCCTAGCTGTTTAGATTAGTAGCTGCTAGCCTAGCTGTTTAGATTAGTAGCTGCTAGCCTAGCTGTTTAGATTAGTAGCTGCGAGCCTAGCTGTTTAGATTAGTAGCTGCTAGCCTAGCCTAGCACACACACTGGAATGTTGTAAAGAGACAGACGTGTATAAACCTTATAGGCTATGTATGTGGAGTATTAAGTGTTCACAGGTGGAAAGGATGGCTTCTTTTTGGACCCTTCGTTGCAGAACAAAGAAAACGGTTAGCAGTCTAAAGTGTACCAAGTAGAGTCTGTATGCATCAGTTTTTGTCTAAATGTTTGGCTAGTTACCAAAAAGAAACGTGCAATGTGTTATGTGAGGTTACCAGAAGTGGATTAATGACACAGAAAGCTAGCGGAAACCCTGAGTCATTGTGCAGGCGCTAACAATGACTCAGCAGGTTTTTAAATAACAAGATTGAAAAGCAGCACCCAGTGGGAGTCTCTTCTTTTGTTCGCTGAGCTTTCAGATTAGAGCTTTCCCTTTCTTAGTAGAAACTAGTTAGCCTAGCCGGAGTAACAGCTATTGTATCGCGAAAAGTAGGCTAGCAAAAAGGGG
>NW_027263148.1:20000-22500 GCF_902827115.2 Pseudochaenichthys georgianus
TATCGTTCAGTCTTAAGCAAAATATCTTGGCTTCTCTCCCGAGTTTCTGCAGATGACACTTGCTACGAAAATTGTTTCCTTTTTAGTCAAAGAAAACGATAGTTACGGCTGTAACTACGGTCTATGAGTCCCGGATGGCCGCCAGAGGCGGTGCTTTAGCACTGGATATGTCCATCGCGCGCATGCGCAGCTCGAGTACCAATAACAACAAAGTCACCTGTGACCCACGTGACACCGGCTATATCAGCCGGTGTTGTCAGAGGATCTGTTCCCAGAATCTTCTCGCGAGCACACAAGAATTCTGAGTGACAGGGAACTCTGGCGGTCATCCGGGACTCATAGAACCGTAGTTACAGCCGTAACTATCGTTCTATTTCGTCCCTACTGACCGCCAGAGGCGGTGCTTCAGCACTGGATGACCTATACCAACCATGTCATGGAGAATCCAAGCCCTTGCTCACCACTGGAAGCAGCGGAGCTCGGCAAAAGGACCACGCCCAAAGAATGGGGAGTGGCGACATTGACCTGATGACAACTGGAGAATGTGCCAGAAGACGCCCACGACGCCGCGGCGCAGATGGTCTCCAGGGGCACCCCTCTCAGGGCAGCCCAATATGTTGAGATGCTCCTTGTAGAGTGGCATCTCAGCCTGGTGGCAGGGGGCGACCACTGGCCCCGTAAGCCTGTGAGATGGTATCGACGACCCAGTGGGGCAGCCACTGGTTAGAGGGCCTAACCTCCTTTAGTGCCGCCAGGGCAAACTCAAGAGTTGCTCCTCCTGCCGCATACAGGCCGTAGCCTTGATATACGCCCTTTGGGCACCCCCCGGGCACAGCAACTTCGATGTGCCGTACTCCTGAATGTCAAAGCGTGCCAGCTGGGCAGGCTGATTGAAGTGAGTTTGTGGAAGGACCCCGGCAGGAATGCCACATTTGCCCAAAGGGCAACGCCTGAGAGTCCCACCTCAGGCATGTATTGTTTATGGAGAGGACATGCAACTCCCCGACTCGCTTCCCTGAGGCTATGGCAAGCAGAAATGCTGCCTTTGTGGGCAGCCACCTAAGCCCCACCTGGGCCAGGGGCTCGAAGGGAGGAGGTGATAGGGCATCCGGCAGCAAGGGCAGGTCCCAAGCCGGAGCCCTCGGGGTGCTAGGGGGACGCTGCCGTAAAGCCCCTCTCATAAAGAGGGACACCGACCTGTGGCACCCCGCCGTGGCGCCGTCGACCCGAACATGTCGGGCAGAATCGCAGCCACATAAATTCAGAGTGGAGTGAGAACGTCCACTATCTAGAAGGGCCTGTTGTCTAAGCAACAACGTACATGCTGTCCCCAAGGAACACGCACATGCTTGCCCCCCAGTTGGGGTAGAAAGTGCGTGAGTGCAAGCTGCACGGCCCGAAGCTCTAGCACGTTGACCCGGCGCGCACTCTGCTGGGCAGACCGCTGACCCTGAACGGTCCTGCCCTGCCGCACTGCACCCCACCCTGAGAGACATGCCTGTGCCACTTGGCGTCCAAGTGAAGGCTGTTCAGCCACATCTGCATGGGGCGCAACGACAGCGGGCCTACACAGTGAAGATTGTTCTCTGCATATCATCCTAGTGCTAGGAGTCTAGTACTAGGAGCAGTAATACAACGATCTAGTGCTACTGCAATCAGAGGTGCTTTGTGTTCCCCTAAGTCAGGGGTGGCCAACCAGTCAGAGGTTAAGAGCCACATGTTTCTCTGTTACTGCAAAGAGCCACATCAAGCACACAGTCACTGATACCGCTTGTTTCAGTTTTTTGTGTTCTGAGACAAGATTTCAACCACGTCAC
This sequence comes from Pseudochaenichthys georgianus, assembly GCF_902827115.2. Taxonomy (NCBI): domain Eukaryota; kingdom Metazoa; phylum Chordata; class Actinopteri; order Perciformes; family Channichthyidae; genus Pseudochaenichthys; species Pseudochaenichthys georgianus. Next base: position 21,818 of record NW_027263148.1, read on the forward strand.
TGATGCGTTTGTGTGGCATTGGGATATATATTTTTTAAATCCTCTGGAGCAGAGAGGAGCTGTGGATTATTGTTATTGATTAATGCATCAGTGTTTCTTAGGGTCAAAAACACTAAACTCACAACTTCAAATGAAAGCGTTTAGTTTATTTAATAAAAGAGCACATGTTCAAAGTGACAGTAGTCATAGATTATTTGCAATTTGGTGCTATATATATTTAAAAAAAAAAAATTATATATATTTTTTTTAAACACCTTGAATTTCAGGGGGGGGGCGGGGCTCCGTTGGCGGGGTGCAGCGCCCCCCCAAGACAATGGTAAGGGAAACACTGGATAGTGTTTAATCAACGATAGGTTTCCCCCCCCCTCAAAGGTGATTGGTTCACTGCATATTGCGTATTATTGTGATTGGCTCTTGGGCCACATCAAAATTAGACGCGCTGTCATCCTCTCATACTGACACCTGACACCATCAGGTAGGGAGAGCCGGGACGAAAGTAACGGAGCGATTTTATCCGAGCCCAAGCAACTTTGACCGGACAAATTACGTCAGAATGATCAGCATTCAGTACTTAACAGACCTACTAAATATCAGGGATATCAGGGATTCCGATTATTTTCTTAAAAAAAGGGAAACAGTCTTAAATGTAATTATTGTGCTTTATTTCACACCAGAACCATAAC
>NW_027263148.1:27500-65792 GCF_902827115.2 Pseudochaenichthys georgianus
GTTAGCTGAGACGTGTCCTCTGCATGCAGTCCGCTCTGTCAGGGGCTGGGTTAGCTGAGCCGTGTCCTCTGCATGCAGTCCGCTCTGTCAGGGGCTGGGTTAGCTGACACGTGTCCTCTGCATGCAGTCCGCTCTGTCAGGGGCTGGGTTAGCTGAGCCGTGTCCTCTGCATGCAGTCCGCTCTGTCAGGGGCTGGGTTAGCTGACACGTGTCCTCTGCATGCAGTCCGCTCTGTCAGGGGCTGGGTTAGCTGACACGTCTCCTCTGCATGCAGTCCACTCTGTCAGGGGCTGGGTTAGCTGAGCCGTGTCCTCTGCATGCAGTCCGCTCTGTCAGGGGCTGGGTTAGCTGACACGTGTCCTCTGCATGCAGTCCGCTCTGTCAGGGGCTGGGTTAGCTGACACGTCTCCTCTGCATGCAGTCCACTCTGTCAGGGGCTGGGTTAGCTGACACGTCTCCTCTGCATGCAGTCCACTCTGTCAGGGGCTGGGTTAGCTGAGACGTCTCCTCTGCATGCAGTCCACTCTGTCAGGGGCTGGGTTAGCTGAGACGTGTCCTCTGCATGCAGTCCACTCTGTCAGGGGCTGGGTTAGCTGACACGTCTCCTCTGCATGCAGTCCACTCTGTCAGGGGCTGGGTTAGCTGAGACGTGTCCTCTGCATGCAGTCCGCTCTGTCAGGGGCTGGGTTAGCTGAGACGTGTCCTCTGCATGCAGTCCGCTCTGTCAGGGGCTGGGTTAGCTGAGACGTGTCCTCTGCATGCAGTCCGCTCTGTCAGGGGCTGGGTTAGCTGAGACGTGTCCTCTGCATGCAGTCCGCTCTGTCAGGGGCTGGGTTAGCTGAGACGTGTCCTCTGCATGCAGTCCGCTCTGTCAGGGGCTGGGTTAGCTGAGACGTGTCCTCTGCATGCAGTCCGCTCTGTCAGGGGCTGGGTTAGCTGAGACGTGTCCTCTGCATGCAGTCCGCTCTGTCAGGGGCTGGGTTAGCTGAGCCGTGTCCTCTGCATGCAGTCCGCTCTGTCAGGGGCTGGGTTAGCTGAGACGTGTCCTCTGCATGCAGTCCGCTCTGTCAGGGGCTGGGTTAGCTGAGACGTGTCCTCTGCATGCAGTCCGCTCTGTCAGGGGCTGGGTTAGCTGAGCCGTGTCCTCTGCATGCAGTCCGCTCTGTCAGGGGCTGGGTTAGCTGAGACGTGTCCTCTGCATGCAGTCCGCTCTGTCAGGGGCTGGGTTAGCTGAGACGTGTCCTCTGCATGCAGTCCGCTCTGTCAGGGGCTGGGTTAGCTGAGACGTGTCCTCTGCACTGGATGTGGCTCCGGTTTGTCAACAGACCGGTTCGGCAGCTTTACGTCGAGGACGTGCTTCTCTCTTTCCCACAGTGTGTGCTGCAGGAGATATATACGTACTGGTGTGATTATGGGATGGGTTATTCATTCTTTCTGCTGCTGTTGGTTTATACGTGCCTGGAGGCTTAGGACACACGCTGCTCCAACATCAAGTTAAAGAATCATGAAAACAAGCTGTTTTCACTTTAAGTCCAAAGATCTGCCAGTAGATCAAGTGAACATGAGCGCGGTGGGACGTGTAGAAATAAGAAGGGATGTTTAGACCAATCACATCTCGTGATCAGCAGCAGAACTCATTGTGAGCTATATTTCACCAGAATCAGGAGATGTTACAAAATAAGCCTCACATGTTTTCAGTTCTCTGATGTTTGGTGATTTCCTAATAAATATATATGTGTTTCATCTGAGATAAGATGAGACTTTATTCATCCCCAAGGACATTGTTGAGCCCGAGTAACAAGACACAATAAACACAGCAGCACAAGTGCACACTAGAGAGCACACATCCACAGACTACATGAAGCGTAGAAGGCCACACAATCAATGCAATTATTATTAGCAGCAGTTAGTCGTGCCAAGAATAAAACGTAGTGGCAGTTACGTAATTGCACGTCGTTGTCATAGCATTATTAATAACACTAATAATATAATATTGCACATAGTTATATAGCAGCGAGTGTATTGCAGCGGTGTTGATATGTATTTTGCACACGGTGTCGGAGTGGAAGTTCTCAGCGCCCTTTAGAGGTAACGAGCTGTACGACTCAAAGTGAGATGTTTTGACTGAACGAGATGACGCTTTGTGTAAAAGCGAGAGCCCATATCTCGCTGCGAGTCACCTCTGAAGCCAGCGTGTCTCATATCGGGAGGAGACACATTCTATACATGTTGGACTCACACACTTGGAGCCTTCGGAGTGTAGGAAGGAGGATGTGGGGTTTGGCGAAGTGTGGTTTGTGTTTTCCCTCAAAGTCTTTTGGTGAATCTGCTCACGGGGAAATGATCCGGATCCGGGAGGAAAACTTGTGGAACGCATGTTTTTATTTAGGATGCTCGTTAACTTGACTGAGAGGAATTTGTACAAGTGGATTCGAGGTCGGCTGGAAAAACCAAAGTGCGTGTCGTTGGGTGGATTTGTCACGATCGATTAAACGCTGTGTTCAAACAGCACGATGCATCACTGACAAAAAGCATGTCTTCTTTATTGCTTCAGTAAACAGATACTGTTGTGATTGGTCACGTCCCGCCCCTTATCCTATCACGTACAATGTGTTGGAGCGCGAGCCAATAGGAGCTAAGTGTTCCTTGTGATGTCACTTTGTTCCGAAACACAGGGATTTTAACCTTTGCAGACCGTTGACATGCACTAACGCCTATAGAACACGCAGAATAGGGCCTCTTTAACTCTTGTGTTTAGCATTCGGTCATAAATATATCAAAAGTAATTAAGCAATAGAAAAGCATAGCAATGTACTTCGACTTCCACGAAGGACCAAAGACCTCACGGAGGGTCTGGAAGGAGGCCGTCCTGCTTTAGATATCGTTGTTATTCCCCGTGTGTGTTTCTGCACGTTTCTCTGTTCGTGCATTTCTTCTCACAACACCACGGCCGATACTTTGGAGGCTCTGGATCTGATGTGTGTGTGTGTGTGTGTGTGTGTGTGTGTGTGTGTGTGTGTGTGTGTGTGTGTGTGTGTGTGTGTGTGTGTGTGTGTGTGTGTGTGTGTGTGTGTGTGTGTGTGTGTGTGTGTGTGTGTGTGTGTGTGTGTGTGTGTGTGTGTGTGTGTGTGTGTGTGGTGTGTGTGTGTGTGTGTGTGTGTGTGTGTGTGTGTGTGTGTGTGTGTGTGTGTGTGTGTGTGTGTGTGTGTGTGTGGCACTGGAGAACATGGAGTGTGTTGATGGATTAGGAAGGACCCTTTGTGGCCTCGCCTGTCTTTGTCTGGAAAGAAAGTGGAAGAAGAAAAACCCGTTAATACACACAGTCCAGCATTCAGTCAATCAATCTCCACACACACACACACACACACACACACACACACACACACACACACACTTACAACGAGACTGTCCACACATACAACGCATCACTCCAAAGTGGAAGACGTGCTATTCGTCCTAAAGTCTCAGATAAATACTTTGTATTCTGCCCTCATGCTTCGCCGGCTCTTAAGGTGCCTCGCCTCGTCTTGTAAAGTAATTGCTGTTCATGGAGTCGCCAGCTTTATTAACATCTACTCGCCAAAGAACAGCTGTTCCGCTTAAATGAACTGTTATTAAGTATTAAGTATCCTAACGTGTGATTCCTTTACCAAAATACCGTATATGTGGAATGTGTGCAGCTCCATAAGACGCGTCAACAATAAGAATCACTCGTAATAATTCAACATAATCGCTGCCGCCGTCCGACCAGCAGACTCGGGTTCATGCTGCGGGTTTCATGTTCAATAATAACTGTATTTAAATTAGGAAAGCCACGACTGTAGCGATAGCGTGCTACTGTAGCTAGCTAGCATTCCCAGGCCAGCTTGTGAGGTTGAAAGCTAATGTTCACTAATTAGCTCGTTTAAACATAGCTTAAGTTAGCTCGTTAGCTCGTTAGCTAGATAGCTAGATAGCTAAGGTTTCGCTAGCTGAATATTCCTTTTTGTATTGTTGTGAGTTTGGAGGCAAACAGACACAAACACGTTAACTGGGGGCGCCGGTTCTTCACATGAGCTGTTAGCCGCGCCTGCTAACACTGTACCAACTAACGCACAGACAGTGATCAGAGGAAAGGTCTTTGTTGGGGAGCTGATGCTCATACGTCCTCGCTGCACCGCTTTGCACAGGATCTGACTTTCCTAAAACTCTAGATCACTGGCTGTCTGGGAACAGTGTTGTTGTTGTTGTTGTTGTTGTTGTTGTTGTTGTTCTTGTTTGTTGTGTTGTTTGCTTGAAGACAGCTTCATCGTCCTGCCGTCAATCTCCTGAAACCTGAGGCGGGCTGGAGTCCTGAATCTGCCGCACAGTGTGTTTCCCGCTCAGCGCATAATTGCACTAATTGGTGGCAAAATAAACATCTCTGGGGTAACGGAGCGTCTGCAGGCGAGACCATCGCTTTTCTATTTCCTGCCTCAAGTATCTGAGTTCTTCTAGTTCACACATCCTTTACTCAAGTAGAAGTACACATACTCGTGTTTAAAAATAGTACTGACTAAACTTCTTTCCTGAAGTTAAAGTAAAGAGGCTTTGAAGTGTACTTCAGTAGAAAGTACCCATAGCTAGCAGCTGCTTTAAAGAGTACCTGACCTCCCTTTATATTAATAGAACAATAATGTCATTGTTAGCTAATGAATGTTTCCATGGTGACCAACGGCAACATGACAACGTTTCCATTGGTCCCTCTTCTTTAGAGAAGACCAGGAAGTGATGGATACACGGATCGTGTTCCAACCAATAGGCACGCAGTGACTCTGAAGAATAATGATCACGCACCAACACACATTCAGACTAAAGGAACCAGCTGTTTGGAGAATGAGAGAAGTAGAAAGTACAGGTATTTGAGTTTAACATGAGAGAAGTAGAAAGTACAGGTATTTGAGTTCAACATGTGAGAAGTAGAAAGTACAGGTATTTGAGTTCAACATGTAAGAAGTAGAAAGTACAGGTAATTGGGTTCAACATGTAAGAAGTAGAAAGTACAGGTATTTGGGTTCAACATGTAAGAAGTAGAAAGTACAAGTATTTGAGTTCAACATGTAAGAAGTAGAAAGTACAGGTATTTGGGTTCAACATGTAAGAAGTAGAAAGTACAGGTATTTGAGTTCAACATGTAAGAAGTAGAAAGTACAGGTATTTGGGTTCAACATGTAAGAAGTAGAAAGTACAGGTATTTGAGTTCAACATGTAAGAAGTAGAAAGTACAGGTATTTGAGTTCAACATGTGAGAAGTAGAAAGTACAGGTATTTGAGTTCAACATGAGAGAAGTAGAAAGTACAGGTATTTGGGTTCAACATGTGAGAAGTAGAAAGTACAGGTATTTGGGTTCAACATGAGAGAAGTAGAAAGTACAGGTATTTGGGTTCAACATGTAAGAAGTAGAAAGTACAGGTATTTGGGTTCAACATGAGAGAAGTAGAAAGTACAGGTATTTGAGTTCAACATGTGAGAAGTAGAAAGTACAGGTATTTGAGTTCAACATGAGAGAAGTAGAAAGTACAGGTATTTGAGTTCAACATGTAAGAAGTAGAAAGTACAGGTATTTGGGTTCAACATGTAAGAAGTAGAAAGTACAGGTATTTGAGTTCAACATGTAAGAAGTAGAAAGTACAGGTATTTGAGTTCAACATGTGAGAAGTAGAAAGTACAGGTATTTGAGTTCAACATGTGAGAAGTAGAAAGTACAGGTATTTGGGTTCAACATGTAAGAAGTAGAAAGTACAAGTATTTGAGTTCAACATGTAAGAAGTAGAAAGTACAGGTATTTGGGTTCAACATGTAAGAAGTAGAAAGTACAGGTATTTTGGTTCAACATGTAAGAAGTAGAAAGTACAGGTATTTGAGTTCAACATGTAAGAAGTAGAAAGTACAGGTATTTGGGTTCAACATGTAAGAAGTAGAAAGTACAGGTATTTGAGTTCAACATGAGAGAAGTAGAAAGTACAGGTATTTGAGTTCAACATGTAAGAAGTAGAAAGTACAGGTATTTGGGTTCAACATGTAAGAAGTAGAAAGTACAGGTATTTGAGTTCAACATGTAAGAAGTAGAAAGTACAGGTATTTGGTTCAACATGTAAGAAGTAGAAAGTACAGGTATTTGAGTTCAACATGTAAGAAGTAGAAAGTACAGGTATTTGGGTTCAACATGTAAGAAGTAGAAAGTACAGGTATTTGAGTTCAACATGTAAGAAGTAGAAAGTACAGGTATTTGAGTTCAACATGTAAGAAGTAGAAAGTACAGGTATTTGAGTTCAACATGTGAGAAGTAGAAAGTACAGGTATTTGAGTTCAACATGTAAGAAGTAGAAAGTACAGGTATTTGAGTTCAACATGTAAGAAGTAGAAAGTACAGGTATTTGTGTTCAACATGTGAGAAGTAGAAAGTACAGGTATTTGAGTTCAACATGTAAGAAGTAGAAAGTACAGGTATTTGAGTTCAACATGTAAGAAGTAGAAAGTACAGGTATTTGAGTTCAACATGTAAGAAGTAGAAAGTACAGGTATTTGAGTTCAACATGTGAGAAGTAGAAAGTACAGGTATTTGAGTTCAACATGTGAGAAGTATAAAGTACAAGTATTTGTGTTCAACATGTGAGAAGTAGAAAGTACAGGTATTTGAGTTCAACATGTGAGAAGTAGAAAGTACAGGTATTTGGGTTCAACATGTAGAGAAGTAGAAAGTACAGGTATTTGAGTTCAACATGTAAGAAGTAGAAAGTACAGGTATTTGAGTTCAACATGTAGAGAAGTAGAAAGTACAGGTATTTGGAGTTCAACATGTGAGAAGTAGAAAGTACAGGTATTTGAGTTCAACATGTAAGAAGTAGAAAGTACAGGTATTTGAGTTCAACATGAGAGAAGTAGAAAGTACAGGTATTTGAGTTCAACATGTAAGAAGTAGAAAGTACAGGTATTTGAGTTCAACATGTAAGAAGTAGAAAGTACAGGTATTTGAGTTCAACATGTAAGAAGTAGAAAGTACAGGTATTTGGGTTCAACATGTAGAGAAGTAGAAAGTACAGGTATTTGAGTTCAACATGTGAGAAGTAGAAAGTACAGGTATTTGAGGTTCAACATGTGAAGAAGTAGAAAGTACAGGTATTTGAGTACAACATGTGAGAAGTAGAAAGTACAGGTATTTGAGTTCAACATGTGAGAAGTAGAAAGTACAGGTATTTGAGTTCAACATGTGAGAAGTAGAAAGTACAGGTATTTGGGTTTCAACATGTAAGAAGTAGAAAGTACAGGTATTTGAGTTCAACATGTAAGAAGTAGAAAGTACAGGTATTTGGTTCAACATGTAAGAAGTAGAAAGTACAGGTATTTGAGTTCAACATGTAAGAAGTAGAAAGTACAGGTATTTGAGTTCAACATGTAGAGAAGTAGAAAGTACAGGTATTTGGGTTCAACATGTAGAGAAGTAGAAAGTACAGGTATTTGAGTTCAACATGTAGAGAAGTAGAAAGTACAGGTATTTGAGTTCAACATGTAAGAAGTAGAAAGTACAGGTATTTGAGTTCAACATGTAAGAAGTAGAAAGTACAAGGTATTTGAGTTCAACATGTAAGAAGTAGAAAGTACAGGTATTTGAGTTCAACATGTAGAAGTAGAAAGTACAGGTATTTGAGTTCAACATGTGAAGAAGTAGAAAGTACAGGTATTTGGGTTCAACATGTAAGAAGTAGAAAGTACAGGTATTTGAGTTCAACATGTGAGAAGTAGAAAGTACAGGTATTTGAGTTCAACATGTAGAAGTAGAAAGTACAGGTATTTGAGTCAACATGTAGAGAAGTAGAAAGTACAGGTATTTGTGTTTCAACATGTAGAGAAGTAGAAAGTACAGGTATTTGAGTTCAACATGTGAGAAGTAGAAAGTACAGGTATTTGAGTTCAACATGTGAGAAGTAGAAAGTACAGGTATTTGGAGTTCAACATGTGAGAAGTAGAAAAGTACAGGTATTTGAGTTCAACATGTAGAGAAGTAGAAAGTACAGGTATTTGAGTTCAACATGTAAGAAGTAGAAAGTACAGGTATTGGAGTTCAACATGTGAGAAGTAGAAAGTAAAGGTATTTGAGTTTCAACATGTAAGAAGTAGAAATGTACAGGTATTTGAGTTCAACATGTGAAGAAGTAGAAAGTACAGGTATTTGGGTTCAACATGTGAGAAGTAGAAAGTACAGGTATTTGAGTTCAACAGTAAGAAGTAGAAAGTACAGGTATTTGAGTGTCAAACATGTAGAGAAGTAGAAGTACAGGTATTTGAGTCAACATGTAAGAAGTAGAAAGTACAGGGTATTTGGGTTTCAACATGTAAGAAGTAGAAAGTACAGGTATTGAGTTCAACATGTAGAGAAGTAGAAAGTACAGGTATTTGGGTTCAACATGTAAGAAGTAGAAAGTAAAGGTATTTTGAGTTCAACATGAGAGAAGTAGAAAGTAACAGGTATTTGAGTTCAACATGTGAGAAGTAAAGTACAGGTATTTGAGTTCAACATGTAAGAGTAGAAAGTACAGGTATTTGGGTTCAACATGTGAGAAGTAGAAAGTACAGGTATTTGAGTTCAACATGTGAGAAGGTAGAAAGTACAGGTATTTGAGTTCAACATGTGAAGAAGTAGAAAGTACAGTATTTGAGTTCAACATGTAGAAGTAGAAAGTACCGGTATTTGGGTTCAACTGTAAGAAGTAGAAAGTACAGGTATTTGAGTTCAACATGTGAGAAGTAGAAAGTACAGGTATTGAGTTCAACATGTGGAGATAGTAGAAAGTACAGGTATTTGAGGTTCAACATGTGAGAAGTAGAAAAGTACAGGTATTTGAGTTCAACATGTGAGAAGTAGAAAGTACAGGTATTTGAGTTCAACATGAGAGAAAGTAGAAAGTACATGTATTTGAGTTCAACATGTGAGAAGTAGAAAGTACAGGTATTTGGGTTCAACATGTAAGAAGTAGAAAGTACAGGTATTTGGGTTCAACATGTGAGAAGTAGAAAGTACAGGTAGTTGAGTCAACATGTAAGAAGTAGAAAGTACAGGTAATTGAGTTCAACATGTAGAAGTAGAAAGTACAGGTATTTGGGTTCAACAGTGAGAAGTAGAAAGTACAGGTATTTGGGTTCAACATGTAGAAGTAGAAAGTACAGGTATTTGAGTTCAACATGTAGAGAAGTAGAAAGTACAGGTATTTGAGGTTCAACATGTGAGAAGTAGAAAGTACAGGTATTGGGTTCAACATGTGAGAAGTAGAAAGTACAGGTATTTGAGTTCAACATGTAGAGAAGTAGAAAGTACAGGGTATTTGAGTTCAACATGTAAGAAGTAGAAAGTACAGGTATTTGAGTTCAACATGAGAGAAGTAGAAAGTACAGGTATTTGGGTTCAACATGTAAGAAGTAGAAAGTACAGGTATTTGAGTTCAACATGTAAGAAGTAGAAAGTACAGGTATTTGGGTTCAACATGTAAGAAGTAGAAAGTACAGGTATTTGAGTTCAACATGTGAGAAGTAGAAAGTACAGGTATTTGAGTTCAACATGTAAGAAGTAGAAAGTACAGGTATTTGGGTTCAACATGTAAGAAGTAGAAAGTACAGGTATTTGAGTTCAACATGAGAGAAGTAGAAAGTACAGGTATTTGAGTTCAACATGTAAGAAGTAGAAAGTACAGGTATTTGAGTTCACAATGTAAGAAGTAGAAAGTACAGGTATTTGAGTTCAACATGTAAGAAGTAGAAAGTACAGGTATTTGAGTTCAACATGTGAGAAGTAGAAAGTACAGGTATTTGAGTTCAACATGTAGAGAAGTAGAAAGTACAGGTATTTGGGTCAACAATGTAAGAAGTAGAAAGTACAGGTATTTGGAGTTCAACATGTAAGAAGTAGAAAGTACAGGTATTGGAGTTCACATGTGAGAAGTAGAAAGTACAGGTATTTGAGTTCAACATGTAAGAAGTAGAAAGTACAGGTATTTGAGTTCAACATGTGAAGAAGTAGAAAGTACAGGTATTTGAGTTCAACATGTAAGAAGTAGAAAGTACAGGTATTTGAGTTCAACAATGTAGAAGTAGAAGTACAGGTATTTGAGTTCAACATGTGAGAAGTAGAAAGTACAGGTATTTGGAGTTCAACATGTAGAGAAGTAGAAGTACAGGTATTTGAGTTCAACATGTAAGAAGTAGAAAGTACAGGTATTTGGAGTTCAACATGTAAGAAGTAGAAAGTACAGGTATTTGAGTTACAACATGATAAGAAGTAGAAAGTACAGGTATTTGAGTTCAACATGTAAGAAGTAGAAAGTACAGGTATTTGAGTTCAACATGAGAGAAGTAGAAAGTACAGGTATTGAGTTCAACATGTAGAGAAGTAGAAAGTACAGGTATTTGAGTTCAACATGTAGAGAAGTAGAAAGTACAGGTATTTGAGTCAACATGTAAGAAGTAGAAAGTACAGGTATTTGGGTCAACATGTGAAGAAGTAGAAAGTACAGGTATTTGAGTTCAACATGTGAGAATGAGAGAAGTAGAAAGTACAGGTATTTGGGTTCAACATGTGAGAAAGTACAGGTATTTGAGTTCAACATGTGAGAATTAGAAAGTACAGGTATTTGGGTTCAACATGTAAGAAGTAGAAAGTACAGGTATTTGAGTTCAACATGTAGAGAAGTAGAAAGTACAGGTATTTGAGTTCACATGGAGAAGTAGAAAGTACAGGTATTTGAGTTCAACATGTAAGAAGTAAAAAGTACAGGTATTTGAGTTCAACATGTAAGAAGTAGAAAGTACAGGTATTTGAGTTCAACATGTAGAAGTAGAAAGTACAGGTATTTGAGTTCAACATGTAAGAAGTAGAAAGTACAGGTATTTGGTTCAACATGTGAGAAGTAGAAAGTACAGGTATTTGAGTTCAACATGTGAGAAGTAGAAAGTACAGGTATTTGGGTTCAACATGTGAGAAGTAGAAAGTACAGGTATTTGGGTTCAACATGTAAGAAGTAGAAAGTACCAGGTATTTGAGTCAACATGTAGAGAAGTAGAAAGTACAGGTATTTGGGTTCAACATGTAAGAAGTAGAAAGTACAGGTATTTGAGTTCAACATGAGAGAAGTAGAAAGTACAGGTATTTGGGTTCACATGTAAGAAGTAGAAAGTACAGGTATTGAGTTCAATCATGATGAGAAGTAGAAAGTACAGGTATTTGGGTTCAACATGTAAGAAGTAGAAAGTACAGGTATTTGAGTTCAACATGTAGAGAAGTAGAAAGTACAGGTATTTGAGGTTACAACATGTGAAGAAGTAGAAAGTACAGGTATTTGAGTTCAACATGATGAGAAGTAGAAAAGTACAGGTATTTGGAGTTCAACATGTAAGAAGTAGAAAGTACAGGTATTTGGGTTCAACATGTGAGAAGTAGAAAGTACAGGTATTTGGTTCAACATGTAAGAAGTAGAAAGTACAGGTATTGGGTTCAACATGTAAGAAGTAGAAAGTACAGGTATTTGAGGTTACAACATGTGAGAAGTAGAAAGTACAGGTAATTTGAGTACAACATTGTACGAAGTAGAAAGTACAGGTATTTGGGTTCAACATGTGAAGAAGTAGAAAAGTACAGGTATTTGAGTACAAACATGTGAGAAGTAGAAAGTACAGGTATTTGGTTCAACATGTAGAGAAGTAGAAAGTACAGGTATTTGAGTTCAACATGTAGAAGTAGAAAGTACAGGTATTTGGGTTCAACATGTAAGAAGTAGAAAGTACAGGTATTTGAGTTCAACATGTAGAGAAGTAGAAAGTACAGGTATTTGGTTCAACATGTAAGAAGTAGAAAGTACAGGTATTTGAGTTCAACATGTGAGAAGTAGAAAGTACAGGTATTTGGAGTTCAACATGTAAGAAGTAGAAAGTACAGGTATTTGGGTTCAACATGTAAGAAGTAGAAAGTACAGGTATTTGAGTTCAACATGTAAGAAGTAGAAAGTACAGGTATTTGAGTTCAACATGTAGAGAAGTAGAAAGTACAGGTATTTGAGTTCAACATGTAAGAAGTAGAAAGTACAGGTATTGAGTTCAACATGTAGAGAAGTAGAAAGTACAGGTATTTGAGTTCAACATGTAAGAAGTAGAAAGTACAGGTATTTGGGTTCAAACATGTAAGAAGTAGAAAGTACAGGTATTTGAGTTCAACATGTAGAGAAGTAGAAAGTACAGGTATTTGAGTTCAACATGTAGAGAAGTAGAAAGTACAGGTATTTGAGTTCAACATGAGAGAAGTAGAAAGTACAGGTATTGTGTTCAACATGTGAGAAGTAGAAAGTACAGGTATTTGAGTTCAACATGTAGAGAAGTAGAAAGTACAGGTATTTGAGTTCAACATGTAAGAAGTAGAAAGTACAGGTATTTGAGTTCAACATGTAGAGAAGTAGAAAGTACAGGTATTTGGAGTTCAACATGTAAGAAGTAGAAAGTACAGGTATTTGAGTTCAACATGTAAGAAGTAGAAAGTACAGGTATTTGAGTTCAACATGTGAGAAGTAGAAAGTACAGGTATTTGAGTTCAACATGTGAGAAGTAGAAAGTACAGGTATTTGGGTTCAACATGTAAGAAGTAGAAAGTACAGGTATTTGAGTTCAACATGTAAGAAGTAGAAAGTACAGGTATTTGGGTTCAACATGTGAGAAGTAGAAAGTACAGGTATTTGAGGATCAACATGTAAGAAGAGAAAGTACAGGTATTTGGGTTCAACAGGTAAGAAGTAGAAAGTACAGGTATTTGAGTTCAACATGTGAGAAGTAGAAAGTACAGGTATTTGAGTTCAACATGTGAGAAGTAGAAAGTACAGGTATTTGGGTTCAACAGGTAAGAAGTAGAAAGTACAGGTATTTGGGTTCAACATGTAAGAAGTAGAAAGTACAGGTATTTGGGTTCAACATGTAAGAAGTAGAAAGTACAGGTATTGAGTTCAACATGTAAGAAGTAGAAAGTACAGGTATTTGAGGTTCACATGTGAGAAGTAGAAAGTACAGGTATTTGAGGTTCACATGTGAGAAGTAGAAAGTACAGGTATTTGGGTTCAACATGTGAGAAGTAAAAGTAAAAAGTGGTCAGAAAAATAAGTAGTGGAGTAAAGTACTGATACCAGAAAAACGCACTTAAGTACAGTAACGAAGTATTTGTACTCCCATACTTCCCACCTCTCTTTCATCACACTGTACTTTCAGATGGATGAGTCTTAACGTGGATCTGTTGCTGCTGCCCGTTACACTTTCTCCTGCTTTATGCTCTGCTAATGACAGGCTGCGTTTAAAGAGGACACGCATAGAGCGAGCCACGGCAGGTTGGAGAAGCACTAATGACTTAACATTTCAGACGGTTTGATGTCTAGAACTTGTGTCGAGACAGTTTAACGGTGTCTCCCCCGCCAAGAGACAGACTTAAAGGGTCTGGGGATGGCATCGAGCAATTCAGTGTTTAGTCTGGTTTAAGGAATTATTTGGGACATTTAAGATTATGGTTTTTGAGCATCAATGAGAAATAGCTTAGTTGGCTTTATGTGTTAGCATCAGTGGAGCAAAGATGAATAATTCAATCTGAAGCTGCTACAGCTAATTAGCTTCAGCTGCTAGCATCAACTGAGTTAAGTTAGCTCAATTAGCTTCTACCCTCCGTGGACACAGATTATATATATTTGAATGCTTCTTCTTGTTTGTCCTTCTATCTTAATAATCTTTATGTGCTTCCATCAGTGGAGCAAAGAAAGCGTATTTAGCTCCTGCTGATAGCATTGTTGGGGCAAACACAGCTTATGTACTTGAATACGCGTCAGATGCAAGTACTTCTTGTTTGTTATGGTACACAGTAGTCCACTCGGTGATAACGGTCCATACGTGTTTACCCTTCGCCCTCTGACGCAGCTGACCGACCTCGAGCAGCTGACCGAACTCGAGCAGCCGCTATCTCCCGTAAGGAGGGGCTGCTCTAGCAAGTTGTTGTTGTTGTTGTTGTTGTTGTTGCCAGTTTGTGAGCGGGCAGCTCTCGGTCAGAGATAGTCATTGTTGTGGGACACCTGGAACACTTCCTTCTCGGGGTGGAGATGACCTCGAGCCGTAAGAGACAACAACTGTGGTTCAGTGTCCTCAGCTGTTCAGTCTCTCCAGTGAAGAATGCTGATTACCCTCAGCGAGTAGTTAACACATCAAACCAGAGGAAGGGCTCTTCGGAACTGTGTCTCTGAGTCCTGACTCCATCAGAGCTCCAGCTCTCCTCGTGTCTCTGAGTCCTGACTCCATCAGAGCTCCATCTCTCCTCGTGTCTCTGAGTCCTGACTCCATCAGAGCTCCATCTCTCCTCGTGTCTCTGAGTCCTGACTCCATCAGAGCTCCATCTCTCCTCGTGTCTCTGAGTCCTGACTCCATCAGAGCTCCAGCTCTCCTCGTGTCTCTCTGAGTCCTGACTCCATCAGAGCTCCAGCTCTCCTCGTGTCTCTGAGTCCTGACTCCATCAGAGCTCCAGCTCTCCTCGTGTCTCTCTGAGTCCTGACTCCATCAGAGCTCCAGCTCTCCTCGTGTCTCTGAGTCCTGACTCCATCAGAGCTCCAGCTCTCCTCGTGTCTCTCTGAGTCCTGACTCCATCAGAGCTCCAGCTCTCCTCGTGTCTCTGAGTCCTGACTCCATCAGAGCTCCAGCTCTCCTCGTGTCTCTCTGAGTCCTGACTCCATCAGAGCTCCAGCTCTCCTCGTGTCTCTCTGAGTCCTGACTCCATCAGAGCTCCAGCTCTCCTCGTGTCTCTCTGAGTCCTGACTCCATCAGAGCTCCAGCTCTCCTCGTGTCTCTGAGTCCTGACTCCATCAGAGCTCCAGCTCTCCTCGTCTCTCTGAGTCCTGACTCCATCAGAGCTCCAGCTCTCCTCGTGTCTCTGAGTCCTGACTCCATCAGAGCTCCAGCTCTCCTCGTGTCTCTGAGTCCTGACTCCATCAGAGCTCCAGCTCTCCTCGTGTCTCTGAGTCCTGACTCCATCAGAGCTCCAGCTCTCCTCGTGTCTCTGAGTCCTGACTCCATCAGAGCTCCAGCTCTCCTCGTGTCTCTGAGTCCTGACTCCATCAGAGCTCCAGCTCTCCTCGTGTCTCTGAGTCCTGACTCCATCAGAGCTCCAGCTCTCCTCGTGTCTCTGAGTCCTGACTCCATCAGAGCTCCAGCTCTCCTCGTGTCTCTGAGTCCTGACTCCATCAGAGCTCCAGCTCTCCTCGTGTCTCTGAGTCCTGACTCCATCAGAGCTCCAGCAGCTTCTCGTCACAAAGTCTATAAAAAGCCTCTTTATTAACTTCATATTGAATTTATGAGCTTCTCTCTCTTCCTCTGTCCGTGCTTTGCTTCGGCCGAGGCTCAGAACACGCTGTCGGGGCGCTCAGTATGTACGGCCTCACGCCGGCGCTCTGAGACGACCCTGAACATGATTTGGCTCGTGAAGCCTATAAACTAAAACACTCCGGCTGTCGGGGGGTCGGGGTCAAAGCTGCCGCGGGAAACAACCTGCTCTTAAAGATGTATCACTTTTTTAATGTCGGTTGCTCAGGACTCTGATGTCGGGGCTGCTTGTGATGTAACCTTTTCACATTGTGTTTTCACTTCAGACAAAGTTATTCAGGTTCGCCTCGCGCATCGCTTCTGGCCACACAGAGGATACACGATGTGTGTTCGGACGTCAAGAGCTAAACACGTCCACTTCCTTTGGGTTTTCCATCATGCTGGATGTATCATCTTTGGGTTTCAGCTTTGTCAGACAATCAAGAAACGTATTTAAATGTTTGTCGGATGTATTCGGTAAACAATGTTTTTGCAATAAAACCATGACTAGATATTATCCCCCAGAAAACATGTTTTTTAAATTGAGTGAATTGAGCCTTTACCTACATTACATTGAGATACATTGAGATACGATGTGTTACGCTACATTCTGATGCGATGCAGTACCATCCGTACCGTTATGATACGCTACAGTACTAGACTGCAGCCTCAAATACCATGTTATTTATTTTTATTTTTATTAAGTATCTAGTGATATTTTTTTAGTAACTATTTATATTTAAACATTGTAGCTTTATATATTTTAACATTCTGGTAAAGTGCATATGATGACCCTGATTATTATTGCTACCATCTGCTTTATCCCCGTTTCTATGGATGTGTTCTTATTCATGTTATGTGTTGCATTGAGAGATGCCAACTGAACTTCGTTGCACTGATGTGTGATGACAATAAAGATATATTCTATTCTATTCTACTGTACGGTACGTTACGATACAACACAGTACGATTCGATGCATTATGATACAGTACGTTAGGTTACAAAACTTACGATACATGACAATATGAGACAGCACATAATGTTACGATTCGATAAATCACAATTCATTTCATTTCAAACCTTTGTTTAGACGGATCGGTCCCTTGAGATCATGGATCTCTTTTACAGGGAGACCTGCATCAAGTTAGTTCCACATGAACCACCCATTATAGCGGCCAAAATCATAAAAATATAAGAAAGAAATATAACGCAAAGTGAAGCGCCGCTGTGGCACCCGTCAGCGAATCTGACGCATGGGTAAAAATCAAGGTCCGAGCAAAAGTCGTTTCAGTGCAATTTATTATCAACGCATCCAGCATTTTCTCTTCCTTCTTACCCGATGGTAGAAACCATCAGCCTACCGGGTGCGCCGCCCACTACCACCTGTATCCCAGCTTTACAATGAGCAGGCCTCCCCTCCCCCGCGCCCAGGCTGCCTTTACAACAAACAGAGGCATAGTACAACTTATTTGATCAACTTAAATAATAATTAAAAGGAAGATTTACTATAAACAAAACAGAACAATAAAATAAATGGATAACTATTAAATAATATAAGCTCCTAGATATGGCTTCATCACCCGTCGTGTCAGAAAGCATCTCGTGCGGACGGGCCTTCAAAACATTCAGAGAAATGAAATTGCTCAATTTCCATTTGGACTGCAGGCTGTTCCAGCAAGTGGAGCTGCGCATACAAGCCGTCTCACCTGAGACAGTCCTCCCTCTCGGCACATCTAACAAGACCACAGCCTGCCATCTCAGACAACAGCTGCCCGCAATACATTACGAAGCATCACGACAGGAAACGATCTGTATACTTGTTTGTCCTTGTAAGGGAACTTGCTCTGGACTCCTGCAGTTCCACATCAAATCCTACGTACAAAATAAAAAACATTCACACATTAACACATGACTTGTGTACATAAACACGAATGCACGAACACAATACACAAGCATGCACCTCCTGACACCCCCTGTGAGTTGATGTGCACTCAGAGGGCTGCTGCTGCTGCACCGATGGAGCCGCTCACAGTGGCTGAGGACTCTCTCTCTCTGCACCCCACACACTTAACATGCACGAATGCAACAGAGCGTCCCCCTCTTTCTCTTTCCAGTCATGTGTGGTGGTCTCCTGTCAGCAGCACTGAGTCAGAGCAGCAGCCTTTTATTCTGCTGTTTGTACGACCTCCTGAACGTCCTTGAAAGGTTTTAGGTGGAACCAAATCACAGTCCCTCCGGTGTTTGTGAAGCAGAGGCGTTGACAGGCGTGAGCTCGGCCACAGAGTCGGGATGAAGGTATGCGGGGGCTTTAAGCCGCTCCCAAAGAAAAGTGGAGGGGAAAGATTTCCTCTCAAACAAAAGCCGAGGAACAGCTTCACACTGAGGGCCAGTCTCCTCCTGCTTGGTCGTTATTTTAGGCGTCCATCAGGGGTCCGACCTCGAGACCCTGACGAATGCTAGACGGAAAAAAGACCCAGAGTTTTCCCGGCATGATTAGAGAAACCCCGGACAAAGAAAAGTGACATAAAAGTAACATAGCCGAGATGTTAACGTACACACATCCTTTACTCGAGGAGAAGTACAGATACTCGTGTTTAAAAATACTCTGGTGAAAGTAGAAGTACTGACTAAACTTCTTTACTCAAGTGAAAGTAAAGAGGCTTTGAAGTGTACTTCAGTAAAAAGTACCCATAGCTAGCAGCTGCTTTAAAGAGTCCCTGACCTCCCTTTATATTAATAGAACAATAATGTCATTGTTAGCTAATGAATGTTTCCATGGTGACCAACGGCAACATGACAACGTTTCCATTGGTCCCTCTTCTTTAGAGAAGACCAGGAAGTGATGGATACACGGATCGTGTTCCAACCAATAGGCACGCAGTGACTCTGAAGAATAATGACCACGCACCCACACACATTCAGACTAAAGGAACCAGCTGTTTGGAACATGAGAGAAGTAGAAAGTACAGGTATTTGAGTTCAACATGAGAGAAGTAGAAAGTACAGGTATTTGAGTTCAACATGTGAGAAGTAGAAAGTACAGGTATTTGAGTTCAACATGAGAGAAGTAGAAAGTACAGGTATTTGAGTTCAACATGTAAGAAGTAGAAAGTACAGGTATTTGAGTTCAACATGTGAGAAGTAGAAAGTACAGGTATTTGAGTTCAACATGTAAGAAGTAGAAAGTACAGGTATTTGGGTTCAACATGTGAGAAGTAGAAAGTACAGGTATTTGAGTTCAACATGTAAGAAGTAGAAAGTACAGGTATTTGAGTTCAACATGTGAGAAGTAGAAAGTACAGGTATTTGTGTTCCCATTCCCATCTCTGCATAACATACATGTCAACACAACAATCTAGTAGTATTGAGATTGTTGCTTTATGCACAGCCAATAAAGTCTGTAATTCAATTAAATCTATGCTGTAAAATGTATTATCTCTTGGATTTCCACACGGCATCTATTGCAGTCTGTCCGTCCTGGGAGAGGGATCCCTCCTCTGCTGCTCTCCCTGAGGTTTCTCCCATGTTCCCTTTAAACTGTGGGTTTCTCTCTGGAAGTTTTTCCTTGTACGATGTGAGGGTCTAAGGACAGAGGGTCTAAGGACAGAGGGTCTGAGGACAGAGGGTCTAAGGACAGAGGGTCTAAGGACAGAGGGTCTGAGGACAGAGGGTCTAAGGACAGAGGGTCTGAGGACAGAGGGTCTGAGGACAGAGGGTCTGAGGACAGAGGGTCTAAGGACAGAGGGTCTGAGGACAGAGGGTCTGAGGACAGAGGGTCTGAGGACAGAGGGTCTGAGGACAGAGGGTCTAAGGACAGAGGGTCTGAGGACAGAGGGTCTGAGGACAGAGGGTCTGAGGACAGAGGGTCTGAGGACAGAGGGTCTGAGGACAGAGGGTCTGAGGACAGAGGGTCTGAGCTGTTGTATTTGCTGTAAAGCGTCTCGACTGTAGGCTGTTTTATTTTATGTACAGCACTTTGGCTCCACCAGACATCGCTTAGACATGTGCTCTATAAATACAACTTGATTTGAGTTGTAACAGCCTCTCAGTAAATTCAGGTTCATGATTTCCTGGAAAAAGCTGCCATGTATTCCAGGTCCCTATGTTGGTCACGCTGTGTTGTAAAGAAGCGGCTGTTTGCCAGGTTTCCCTCGTACATGGAGGAACCGACAAGGATCCTTTCAGGGTGGAAGGAGATGTGTGGGTGCCTCTTTGATCAGAGTATACATAACTGTGACTAACGACCCTGAGGGACGGGAGTGTTAGTGTGGGGATGTTGGCCAGGACGCTGCAGACTGAGATGTTTGTCCTCTCCTGTAGTGGGTTTGTGTTGGGAACATCCTGAGTGTCCTCCTCCAGCATGAGAGCAGCATGCTAACAAGGGTACCAACTGTAGCTGTGAGCATGACAGGATGTGTGATAGGAGAGCATCAGGACTGCTTGAGGCAGATGATAGCTCTGTGATGAACATGATGACTCAGCCTCTATGGAGAGAGACATCAAGCATGCTCATTATGGAGAGAGACATCAAGCATGCTCATTCCTGACGTGGAGCTGATCTGAAGTAAACATTGATACTGCTTCCTGTTCCTCCATCTTGTGACTGTGTGACTCCCTCTCTGGGATATCAGCATGTGAAGGACACTGCTCAGGAACTAGTCTCTGTATGTGATGCCTCCTTCCCTCTGGAGAGGATCAGAAACAAGGATCCTGAGAAGAAGCTCAAGCCGGGGACCAGGAGAGTCTCTAACAGGTGTATAGGTTTTAGTGCATGACAATGGTCTGCAAAGGCTCAAATCCCCTCTGTGCCCCACTCTCACAGGGTGTGAGAGTGGGCTGACGGCCTGCAGACTTGTCCCCTGCATGCAGGCTAATGCTCAGCATGCTTGGATAAGCTCCCCTAATAGGATTAAGCTTTTGAGGACAATTGGTAATACATTTTTATAGCACTCGTAAAAAAACTTTACAAAGTCGCTGCGGTGCTAATTCTCCTGGATCTGGGACGGGAAACACTCCGGGTTCCTCTTCTGGTGCTTCTGTGAGACAGAGGGCACTGGGTTCAACCGGCAGAGCGTCCTTCCTCTTCCTCTTCCTCCTCCTCCTCCTCCTCCTCCTCCTCCTCCTCCTCCTCAGACCAGTGGTTCTCAGGAGACGAAAAAGGGGGCTTTTGATGCTAATGCTCCAGAAAGTGGAAGCTGCACGTTACTTTAGAGCAGGGGGGTCAAACTCAAGGCCCGGGGGCCACATTCGGCCCGCGACTTCATTTCATGTGGCCCGACAAGAGCTTGCAAAGAATATAATATGTTTATTATACGGTTACATGCTACAGAAGCACGTTGCCCATAAACTACATGTCCCACAATGCATCTCAAATATGACTTTTTTCATAGAATTTGCCTTTTTTTCTTCAAAATATGCATTTTTTCATAGAATTAGATTTGTATTTCAAAATGTCACTTCTATTTCTTTTTTCTCCAGAATTTGGCTTTTCTTTTTAAATCATTTTGGGACATACGCACTGAAGAGACTTGCTCTAGACTTCTGCTTTCAGACGTAGTTAATGATGAAGTTATTTCCCTATCCGATGATAATCCAATGCAGAGGCAATAATGTCATATAATACATTATTTTATATATATGATATATTTATATATGTACTTTTATATAGTCTTAAAGTTACGACCGGCCCTTTGAGTGCAACTATAATGCTGATGTGGCCCGCGAAGAAATTGAGTTTGACCCCCCTGCTTTAGAAGAAGCAGAAGGATGTAAAACAGGGCTCAGTGCGATCTGCAGCGCATTTGAAAAAGAAGAATTTACAGCCACTGCTCGCCTGCAATCAGGAATATTAAAGAGTACAAGTTAAGACGGTTAAAAATCCAATTTAAGAAAGTTATATTACAAAAATTAAGACTCAAGTTGCTGCCTTGATTTACAAAGTTTAGTTTAGCTTGACACAGATTGTATATTGTCAGTACACCGTGTACAGTACATGGCGTGCACGATGGATTCAGGATCAAAATACCTTGCGAGAAATGAAGAACAGAACTTGTGAAATTCAGTTTGACGCCTTCTTCATCCTTGTTTCCTATCATGACTCAGCAGATTTCAGCAGTGTTTACATTTAAACAGACGCATTTCTCACCTGTCAGCAGCGTCTCCATGCAGACTCAGTGACGGGATGATTGTGTGTGACGGCTGGTGTGTGTGGGACGGTGTGTGTGACGGCTGCTGAGTCATTGCTATTGTGCATCTGTTTCGGGCAGTGAGTTATGAGGAGTGGCGGGAGATTAATGGCTTTAATAATCCCCGCCTTTGTGATCTGACTCAGAGTAACACTGGGTCTGGTTTAATTATCTTTGCTTGGACAAAACACCCATTTGCGCAGCGCTTCAGGCTAACACAGGGTTCAATTAAGTTAATTAGAAAATGATGGAGCATGATTTATTAAAGTACATTCGTGGTGGCCTACATGGAATTTCAATTTTAAGGTGATTTGAACAGAAGACTAAATGTCATAACGCCCAACATTAGCCGCCTTTAGCTTAGCAGTGGTGACGTGAAGTCATGTGACCGTACTGTAGTTCCTTTATAGCCCAACATTAGCCTCCTTTAGCTTAGCGGTGGTGACGTGAAGTCATGTGACCGTGATGTAGTTCTTTTATAGCCCAACATTAGCCTCCTTTAGCTTAGCGGTGGTGACGTGAAGTCATGTGACCGTGATGTAGTTCTTTTATAGCCCAACATTAGCCACCTTTAGCTTAGCGGTGGTGACGTGAAGTCATGTGACCGTGCTGTAGTTCCTTTATTGCCCAACATTAGCCGCCTTTAGCTTAGCGGTGGTGACGTGAAGTCATGTGACCGTACTGTAGTTCCTTTATAGCCCAACATTAGCCTCCTTTAGCTTAGCGGTGGTGACGTGAAGTCATGTGTCCGTGCTGTAGTTCCTTTATAGCCCAACATTAGCCGCCTTTAGCTTAGCGGTGGTGACGTGAAGTCATGTGACCGTACTGTAGTTCCTTTATAGCCCAACATTAGCTTAGCGGTGGTGACGTGAAGTCATGTGACCGTGATGTAGTTCCTTTATAGCCCAACATTAGCCACCTTTAGCTTAGCGGTGGTGACGTGAAGTCATGTGACCGTGATGTAGTTCCTTTATAGCCCAACATTAGCCACCTTTAGCTTAGCGGTGGTGACGTGAAGTCATGTGACCGTGCTGTAGTTCCTTTATAGCCCAACATTAGCCACCTTTAGCTTAGCGGTGGTGACGTGAAGTCATGTGACCGTGATGTAGTTCCTTTATAGCCCAACATTAGCCACCTTTAGCTTAGCGGTGGTGACGTGAAGTCATGTGACCGTGATGTAGTTCCTTTATAGCCCAACATTAGCCACCTTTAGCTTAGCGGTGGTGACGTGAAGTCATGTGACCGTGCTGTAGTTCCTTTATAGCCCAACATTAGCCACCTTTAGCTTAGCGGTGGTGACGTGAAGTCATGTGACCGTGATGTAGTTCCTTTATAGCCCAACATTAGCCACCTTTAGCTTAGCGGTGGTGACGTGAAGTCATGTGACCGTGCTGTAGTTCCTTTATAGCCCAACATTAGCCACCTTTAGCTTAGCGGTGGTGACGTGAAGTCATGTGACCGTGCTGTAGTTCCTATATAGCCCAACATTAGCCGCCTTTAGCTTAGCGGTGGTGACGTGAAGTCATGTGACCGTGCTGTAGTTCCTTTATAGCCCAACATTAGCCTCCTTTAGCTTAGCGGTGGTGACGTGAAGTCATGTGACCGTGCTGTAGTTCCTTTATAGCCCAACATTAGCCGCCTTTAGCTTAGCGGTGGTGACGTGAAGTCATGTGTCCGTGCCGTAGTTCCTTTATAGCCCAACATTAGCCGCCTTTAGCTTAGCGGTGGTCCGTGCTGTATGCTATGCTAATCTCACACCTTGTTTTCCTGTCTCCTCAGGGGTCTCCTACTCATACGTGCAGGGGCTATCTGGAGATGAGGAAACAGCAGTGGATGTGAAGCTGTTCAGCCACAGGTGGAGGAGATGGCTTCCTCCGAAACCTCGTAACATGGACAGCAACAGAGCCAGCCAGGAGCAGGACCAGAACCAGAACAACGACCAGAACCAGAACCAGGATCCAGAGCCTGAGGAACCTGAAGGGTTCCCAGGTCTGATGTCTGCAGAGGAAACAGACAACAGCTCCCAGATAGAGGTAGGAGCTGTATATGTGTAAATCTGTATGTCTATATAAAGTAGATTTTAAAGGTCTCCTATTTTGCTAACTTATAACTTCACTTATGAGGCAATAAACCTGACCTCTAGTGAGCGGCCCAGCCCTTCGAATATCTTTCTGTATGAGGCCCTCGGTGGAAAAAAGTTTGCACACCCCTATAGGCCTAACAATAGTATAATAGGAGACCTTTAAGAGATGTAGGTAAGGGGTCGGGGACATGATCATAAACCCATTAGTTAATGTACTCTCCGTCTTTCCCCCTGAATGAATCCCGACTGAAGTGCAGCTCCACGGGGAGGAGAGTAAAGAGCAGGATCGATAAAGCTCTCTGCTCAGCTGTGGGTCTAAAAATACACTCGGCCAATCATTACTCCCCTGGATGCTGGGTAATGAAAAGGCAGATGAATATTTGATATCATATTAAAATCAGCCCTCAGGTGTTTGTCTACCTTCTGCTTAAACCTCCAGACACAGGAAATGAGCTGTGTGTGTGTGTGTGTGTGTGTGTGTGTGTGTGTGTGTGTGTGTGTGTGTGTGTGTGTGTGTGTGTGTGTGTGTGTGTGTGTGTGTGTGTGTGGTGTGTGTGTGTGTGTGTGTGTGTGTGTGTGTGTGGTGTGTGTGTGCGTGTGTGTGTGCGTGTGAGAAAGGCCTCCCCTTGTTGTGGCGTTCAGTCGTAATGATGGCGGACGCGGAAGAGTCTGGCTTCTAATCATCTCAGGTTGAACTGTAATCACACACACACACACACACACACACACACACACACACACACACACACACACACACACACACACACACACACACACACACACACACACACATGCAGACACACACTCATTGTTTTTTGGCTCGCAGAGGGTTATTATCTGTTGCTAAATGGAAAGGCAGTCCCCAGCACAAACATGCCATAACTCCTCCTGTCATTACACCCACACCCACACCCACACCACCACACACACACACACACACACACACACATTCAAAGGGCTGAAGACACATACCCTGATTTTAACTGGATTGTCTGCACCCTTGTCTCTTATGCTAAGCTACGCTAGCCGACTTCTCTCACTTCCAACATACGTGTGCCTCGATATCTGTGACCATATCTTCACTTCCATAACACCGGCTTGCGCTGAAGTGGAGCTGAAGGAATCTGATCTGAGGTCAGCGTGTGTTTTGGCGTCAGATTCCTCTCACCTGCTTCAGAGCAGCAGCCTCACTGCTCGTCTGGACTCGCGGTCGGTAGCGGCTTCTCTCCCTGTCGTTGTTTGTGTCGGCAGATCAGCTTTAAAAACCGTTTTTATGTCCCCGAACATTTCATAACCCCGGCTGCTGTGTCAGGGGAACCGACCGCACGAGTGGCGTAACGTTCACACAGTGGATAAACACATCCATCTGGACGTGTCTTGCATGTTCTTTTGACTCGTCTTTCTCTGGAACATGTCGACACTTCGTTCAGTAAAAGTAACAGCTAGTATAACATCGACTCTGGAGGCCGCGGCGGCAGATCATTGGCACCGGAACAACCTGGAAAGAACAGAGCGTCTTGTTCTGACTCCAACATATTAATAAGTTGGAGTCAATGTCTTGATACTTGACACTTTTCCCTAAGTCATGATCACTGCTTAAAAATACAACAACACTAGAAAACAGTTTGGGCATCACTCCTGCCTCACGCTCGAACCCCTCGGACTAGATGTTGGCGTCTGACCCTAAAAACTCAATCTAGACTTCGAACTTAAGTGTTTTATTGGACCGGATTCAAGAAAACGATGAGCGAGCCAACACGGAGTCCTGACCTCTTGGAGAAGCCGGTTCAGAGGGAACTCACAGACGTCAAACGGATCTATTTCACGTCTTAAAATAACTACACAAATACACATGTCACGTCTTCAGCTTTAAATATGCAGAAACATCTCGCTGCAGATTGAGAGCAAGCGAAAAGGGACTTCACGCGTTCCTCTGAATGTTCGTGTTCCCGCCTGCAGAGCGGGACAGTCTGTTCGGAGCAGACGTGTCAGGTTTCCAATGAACGCTCACAGTGTGGGGGGGGGGGGGGGGGGGTAGCTTTGATGTGCAGTAATAAGAGAGGACGGGTTCTGATTGGTTAATGGAGGTCTGGGACCGCTCAGAGGCTCGTTGGGGGTTTCGGCTAATTTTCGTTTCCTGATTCCCTCGCGCCGCTTTAACATCGCTGAGAGAGGCGAAGTCAACTCAAATAATGTGCATTTCAAAAAGGGGGAACTAAAAGGTGCCGTGGGGTCGGGTTAGAGTTTCCCAACGGGGGGTTCGTTTAGCGTGAACACTGGAAAGAACTCAGGGATAGTTAAACAGGAACGTAGAGAGAAAGGGAGGTGAGAGAAAGCTAGACATGTGTAGAGTATCTCACACGGCTCTGTCGCTTTAATTCATGTTCCTTTGTTGTTCATGTTTTATTTAGTTCTTTATATACATCCTGCTTCCTTACGTAAACGGTTATTTTGTGTCTTTTTTGTAATTATTGAGTGTTTTTGTATTTTAAATGTGAGTTTTCGACCTCGGGACTGTGGGAACAGTATTTCGATCTTTCTGTACAAACATATTTTGAGATTGATAATAAAGTTGACTTTGACTTGTGGTTGCTTTTAAATGCCATTTTATAATATGTTTCTTAATAATAATAATAATAATAATAATAATAATAATAAATTTTATTTTTAGGCACCTTTCATGACACCCAAGGACACCGTACTATTTAAAAAAAAAAAAAAAAAAAAAAAAAAATTAAATAAAAGCTAATAGGCAACAGAACAAGATAAAAACACAAACAGGAAATCATGGAGGAGACAGTCAAGTGGACACAAATGAAACGTATAATGGGGAGCACTACAGTGAGTAAGCAGATTTGAACAGGTGGGTTTTTAATTGGGATTTGAATATGGTGGCTGTGTCTGACTGTCGGATGTTTGTTTCTTAATGTCTTTCATTTCTGTAAAGCACTTTGAATTGCCTCGTGTTGAAAGGTGCTGTATAAATAAACTTGCTTTGCCTTGCATGATAATGTGTTATATTCACTTATAGCGTATCTCACGCAGCTTCTACAGTCAGTCAACTTTATATATGTTTGTACACACAGAAGGATCAAAATACTGTTTCCCACAGTCCTGAGTTAAAAAAACACACATTAAAATACAAGAACACTCAACCGTTTACTTCAAGTAAGCAGGATATATATCAAAAGATGTCCATAGCGGTGTAAAAGTGACTGTGATGCCCCTGTGACGAGACTGACGGCTTCAGGCCGGGTGATAGGGCACTTTATTAGCGTGATTGCACAGTTTATGTTGTCTGTGGCTGATGAGTGTGCGCACCTGGTGTCCTGTGGTGTCTCCTCCCCCTCACCTGTGTCTTGTTGTGATGATTGGAGGGTGGGTATTTAGGCTCTGTTGCCCTGTCTGTGGAGAGGGCTGGGTGTGGGTGTGAGATCCTTGTGGCTGCAGGATGTGTGCAAGGAGAACCGCAGGATTGAGGCGGTGAACTTTGTGCCCATGTTTTTAATAATTGCCCACGCCGGGTTATATTTTTGGACGTTCTGCCTCTGCCTCCTTGCTTGGTCTGGGCCGCTCAACGGTCAGCTTCACAGCCCCTTTCACACCAACGCGGTTCCAGGGCCGGTTCGGAGCTAGAGCCTGAAAAGCACCGGTTTTTCCTGTTCACACCGCAGCGGAGCCGCCTCTAAGCTCCGGAATCCAGTTTGTTTCAAGCACCAAAAAGTTGTTGGTCTAGAAAGCAAGCACTGCATACGTCACGCTTACGTCGAGGCGGGGGCAGGGGCATCAGCTTTAATGTTATACCAAAATAATGAATGCTGCAAAGCTGGGTATTCGGAGCTTGGCGCATGCAGAGGCTAACAACAGCTAGCTCTCACGCCATCGAATAGGACGTATATTTACCTTCTTTCTCCTACGGAATCGTCGTTGAAGTTGATGCAAAGAGAAATAACTTTTGAATGTAACGACTGTAGTAAAGTCGTCCCATTTCTTCCATTTCGTTTCAACAGAGTAAAACCAAAACGAGTAGCGCTTCAATACAATCGGTCGTTGTTGTTGTCGATGTGAGGGGTTTCCGCGCGGTTTGGCTTTACGAAGCAGGCACGCAAACGGTTACGTCATGCCAGTCGGGCTCTGAGCGGTGTGAACAGAGCGGGAGCTGAACCCGAAGAACCGGTTCCGAACCAGAAAAGCACACGGAGCTCGAACGGGAAAAGCCTTGGTGTGAACGGGGCACACAGCTCAGCTCCCGGACTTTACCAACGTTCACTTTAAAAACACAGCTGTACGGTTTCTCATTAAACTGCAGACGAGCAACAGGAAGTCGAAGACACGAGCATCCTCACTATTACTGTTCAGGAAACTATGAAATCTCCCACATGGCTCATAAAAGTCCACTCTCTGTCACATCCTGACGGTGCAGCCTGCTTTTACTTTAAGAGAGGAAAGAGGAAATTGGCTTCCTTGTTTGTTCTTAATTTCATTAGCAGACGGTCTTCGTGCGCCAATGAAAAGAACCACGGAGTTGAATTGAAGGACAAAGAGAACGCAGGCACAATGGAAAGGAAATGCATCGTCATGTAATCTAATTAGCAGAAGAATTATGTTTATTATGTTTTCTGAGGTTTTTGCTAAATCTGTAAATACAGTTTATTGGTTACTTTGAATTCGATGTACAGGAAGTCTAAGGACGCTCAGCGAAATCTCATCTCTCCATTAAGTCCTATTACATTTCTGTTGTTTTGCCTGCAGGAGGACACAGATCACAACTACTACACGTCAAAAACATACACCCCGTCAGACCCAATGAGCAAGGACTTGTGGGTAGATGTGGACCAGATGCAGAAAGACAAAGTGAAGATCCACGGGATTCTGTCCAACACACACCGACAAGCAGCGGTGAGTCAACACACACACGAGTATCTTTAAAGAGTCCTCTCCTGCTGATGTTCAGGTGTATATCAGTATGTAGTGTCTCTACTTTAAAGAGTCCTCTCCTGCTGATGTTCAGGTGTATATCAGTATGTAGTGTCTCTACTTTAAAGAGTCCTCTCCTGCTGATGTTCAGGTGTATATCAGTATGTAGTGTCTCTACTTTAAAGAGTCCTCTCCTGCTGATGTTCAGGTGTATATCAGTATGTAGTGTCTCTACTTTAAAGAGTCCTCTCCTGCTGATGTTCAGGTGTATATCAGTATGTAGTGTCTCTACTTTAAAGAGTCCTCTCCTGCTGATGTTCAGGTGTATATCAGTATGTAGTGTCTCTACTTTAAAGAGTCCTCTCCTGCTGATGTTCAGGTGTATATCAGTATGTAGTGTCTCTACTTTAAAGAGTCCTCTCCTGCTGATGTTCAGGTGTATATCAGTATGTAGTGTCTCTACTTTAAAGAGTCCTCTCCTGCTGATGTTCAGGTGTATATCAGTATGTAGTGTCTCTACTTTAAAGAGTCCTCTCCTGCTGATGTTCAGGTGTATATCAGTATGTAGTGTCTCTACTTTAAAGAGTCCTCTCCTGCTGATGTTCAGGTGTATATCAGTATGTAGTGTCTCTACTTTAAAGAGTCCTCTCCTGCTGATGTTCAGGTGTATATCAGTATGTAGTGTCTCTACTTTAAAGAGTCCTCTCCTGCTGATGTTCAGGTGTATATCAGTATGTAGTGTCTCTACTTTAAAGAGTCCTCTCCTGCTGATGTTCAGGTGTATATCAGTATGTAGTGTCTCTACTTTAAAGAGTCCTCTCCTGCTGATGTTCAGGTGTATATCAGTATGTAGTGTCTCTACTTTAAAGAGTCCTCTCCTGCTGATGTTCAGGTGTATATCAGTATGTAGTGTCTCTACTTTAAAGAGTCCTCTCCTGCTGATGTTCAGGTGTATATCAGTATGTAGTGTCTCTACTTTAAAGAGTCCTCTCCTGCTGATGTTCAGGTGTATATCAGTATGTAGTGTCTCTACTTTAAAGAGTCCTCTCCTGCTGATGTTCAGGTGTATATCAGTATGTAGTGTCTCTACTTTAAAGAGTCCTCTCCTGCTGATGTTCAGGTGTATATCAGTATGTAGTGTCTCTACTTTAAAGAGTCCTCTCCTGCTGATGTTCAGGTGTATATCAGTATGTAGTGTCTCTACTTTAAAGAGTCCTCTCCTGCTGATGTTCAGGTGTATATCAGTATGTAGTGTCTCTACTTTAAAGAGTCCTCTCCTGCTGATGTTCAGGTGTATATCAGTATGTAGTGTCTCTACTTTAAAGAGTCCTCTCCTGCTGATGTTCAGGTGTATATCAGTATGTAGTGTCTCTACTTTAAAGAGTCCTCTCCTCTGATGTTCAGGTGTATATCAGTATGTAGTGTCTCTACTTTAAAGAGTCCTCTCCTCTGATGTTCAGGTGTATATCAGTATGTAGTGTCTCTACTTTAAAGAGTCCTCTCCTGCTGATGTTCAGGTGTATATCAGTATGTAGTGTCTCTACTTTAAAGAGTCCTCTCCTGCTGATGTTCAGGTGTATATCAGTATGTAGTGTCTCTACTTTAAAGAGTCCTCTCCTGCTGATGTTCAGGTGTATATCAGTATGTAGTGTCTCTACTTTAAAGAGTCCTCTCCTGCTGATGTTCAGGTGTATATCAGTATGTAGTGTCTCTACTTTAAAGAGTCCTCTCCTGCTGATGTTCAGGTGTATATCAGTATGTAGTGTCTCTACTTTAAAGAGTCCTCTCCTGCTGATGTTCAGGTGTATATCAGTATGTAGTGTCTCTACTTTAAAGAGTCCTCTCCTGCTGATGTTCAGGTGTATATCAGTATGTAGTGTCTCTACTTTAAAGAGTCCTCTCCTGCTGATGTTCAGGTGTATATCAGTATGTAGTGTCTCTACTTTAAAGAGTCCTCTCCTGCTGATGTTCAGGTGTATATCAGTATGTAGTGTCTCTACTTTAAAGAGTCCTCTCCTGCTGATGTTCAGGTGTATATCAGTATGTAGTGTCTCTACTTTAAAGAGTCCTCTCCTGCTGATGTTCAGGTGTATATCAGTATGTAGTGTCTCTACTTTAAAGAGTCCTCTCCTGCTGATGTTCAGGTGTATATCAGTATGTAGTGTCTCTACTTTAAAGAGTCCTCTCCTGCTGATGTTCAGGTGTATATCAGTATGTAGTGTCTCTACTTTAAAGAGTCCTCTCCTGCTGATGTTCAGGTGTATATCAGTATGTAGTGTCTCTACTTTAAAGAGTCCTCTCCTGCTGATGTTCAGGTGTATATCAGTATGTAGTGTCTCTACTTTAAAGAGTCCTCTCCTGCTGATGTTCAGGTGTATATCAGTATGTAGTGTCTCTACTTTAAAGAGTCCTCTCCTGCTGATGTTCAGGTGTATATCAGTATGTAGTGTCTCTACTTTAAAGAGTCCTCTCCTGCTGATGTTCAGGTGTATATCAGTATGTAGTGTCTCTACTTTAAAGAGTCCTCTCCTGCTGATGTTCAGGTGTATATCAGTATGTAGTGTCTCTACTTTAAAGAGTCCTCTCCTGCTGATGTTCAGGTGTATATCAGTATGTAGTGTCTCTACTTTAAAGAGTCCTCTCCTGCTGATGTTCAGGTGTATATCAGTATGTAGTGTCTCTACTTTAAAGAGTCCTCTCCTGCTGATGTTCAGGTGTATATCAGTATGTAGTGTCTCTACTTTAAAGAGTCCTCTCCTGCTGATGTTCAGGTGTATATCAGTATGTAGTGTCTCTACTTTAAAGAGTCCTCTCCTGCTGATGTTCAGGTGTATATCAGTATGTAGTGTCTCTACTTTAAAGAGTCCTCTCCTGCTGATGTTCAGGTGTATATCAGTATGTAGTGTCTCTACTTTAAAGAGTCCTCTCCTCTGATGTTCAGGTGTATATCAGTATGTAGTGTCTCTACTTTAAAGAGTCCTCTCCTGCTGATGTTCAGGTGTATATCAGTATGTAGTGTCTCTACTTTAAAGAGTCCTCTCCTGCTGATGTTCAGGTGTATATCAGTATGTAGTGTCTCTACTTTAAAGAGTCCTCTCCTCTGATGTTCAGGTGTATATCAGTATGTAGTGTCTCTACTTTAAAGAGTCCTCTCCTGCTGATGTTCAGGTGTATATCAGTATGTAGTGTCTCTACTTTAAAGAGTCCTCTCCTGCTGATGTTCAGGTGTATATCAGTATGTAGTGTCTCTACTTTAAAGAGTCCTCTCCTGCTGATGTTCAGGTGTATATCAGTATGTAGTGTCTCTACTTTAAAGAGTCCTCTCCTGCTGATGTTCAGGTGTATATCAGTATGTAGTGTCTCTACTTTAAAGAGTCCTCTCCTGCTGATGTTCAGGTGTATATCAGTATGTAGTGTCTCTACTTTAAAGAGTCCTCTCCTGCTGATGTTCAGGTGTATATCAGTATGTAGTGTCTCTACTTTAAAGAGTCCTCTCCTGCTGATGTTCAGGTGTATATCAGTATGTAGTGTCTCTACTTTAAAGAGTCCTCTCCTGCTGATGTTCAGGTGTATATCAGTATGTAGTGTCTCTACTTTAAAGAGTCCTCTCCTGCTGATGTTCAGGTGTATATCAGTATGTAGTGTCTCTACTTTAAAGAGTCCTCTCCTGCTGATGTTCAGGTGTATATCAGTATGTAGTGTCTCTACTTTAAAGAGTCCTCTCCTGCTGATGTTCAGGTGTATATCAGTATGTAGTGTCTCTACTTTAAAGAGTCCTCTCCTGCTGATGTTCAGGTGTATATCAGTATGTAGTGTCTCTACTTTAAAGAGTCCTCTCCTGCTGATGTTCAGGTGTATATCAGTATGTAGTGTCTCTACTTTAAAGAGTCCTCTCCTGCTGATGTTCAGGTGTATATCAGTATGTAGTGTCTCTACTTTAAAGAGTCCTCTCCTGCTGATGTTCAGGTGTATATCAGTATGTAGTGTCTCTACTTTAAAGAGTCCTCTCCTGCTGATGTTCAGGTGTATATCAGTATGTAGTGTCTCTACTTTAAAGAGTCCTCTCCTGCTGATGTTCAGGTGTATATCAGTATGTAGTGTCTCTACTTTAAAGAGTCCTCTCCTGCTGATGTTCAGGTGTATATCAGTATGTAGTGTCTCTACTTTAAAGAGTCCTCTCCTGCTGATGTTCAGGTGTATATCAGTATGTAGTGTCTCTACTTTAAAGAGTCCTCTCCTGCTGATGTTCAGGTGTATATCAGTATGTAGTGTCTCCATGCTGTAATGTTAAAAAGTGAACTGAAAATAGTGCTTTATGTATATATGTGTCACTAGAGTTCTATAATATTGCAGTTGTTAAAAGAAAAGTCAGCAGAAAGATAAACTATAGTACATTAAACCCAGGGCAACACGGTTGAGAAAGATTTCCTCTATAAGGATTTAAACTGTTGAAACTCAGTGAAGTCTTAAAGCTCTCCTCAATCCTCCTCTGCAGAAAAAGGTGACCTGTGTGAGGCGCATACTGATGAGGTCACAATAAAGTGACCGCAGAGACAGAGCAGCATGGTAGGCTTTAAAGAAAGAGAAAGACAGCAGGCGAACACTAGCTGGAGAGGAGAGAGTCCATCATTAGTATTCAGAGCTGTAGCTCCACTCAGGTAGTGAGGCTACACTGAGAGGAAGCTACTCTGTGTGAGGACACTTTATCATTCTCTAAATGAAAAAGCTAATGTTGGGCTATAAAGGAACTACAGCACGGTCACATGACCTCACGTCACCACCGCTAAGCTAAAGGAGGCTAATGTTGGGCTATAAAGGAACTACAGCACGGTCACATGACCTCACGTCACCACCGCTAAGCTAAAGGAGGCTAATGTTGGGCAATAAAGGAACTACAGCACGGTCACATGACTTCACGTCACCACCGCTAAGCTAAAGGTGGCTAATGTTGGGCTCTAAAGGAACTACAGCACGGTCACATGACTTCACGTCACCACCGCTAAGCTAAAGGTGGCTAATGTTGGGCTCTAAAGGAACTACAGCACGGTCACATGACTTCACGTCACCACCGCTAAGCTAAAGGCGGCTAATGTTAGGCTATAAAGGAACTACAGCACGGACACATGACTTCACGTCACCACCGCTAAGCTAAAGGTGTCTAATGTTGGGCTATAAAGGAACTACAGCACGGTCACATGACCTCACGTCACCACCACTAAGCTAAAGGAGGCTAATGTTGGGCAATAAAGGAACTACAGCACGGTCACATGACTTCACGTCACCACCGCTAAGCTAAAGGTGGCTAATGTTGGGCTCTAAAGGAACTACAGCACGGTCACATGACTTCACGTCACCACCGCTAAGCTAAAGGTGGCTAATGTTGGGCTCTAAAGGAACTACAGCACGGTCACATGACTTCACGTCACCACCGCTAAGCTAAAGGCGGCTAATGTTAGGCTATAAAGGAACTACAGCACGGACACATGACTTCACGTCACCACCGCTAAGCTAAAGGCGGCTAATGTTGTGCTATAAAGGAACTACATCACGGTCACATGACTTCACGTCACCACCGCTAAGCTAAAGGTGGCTAATGTTGGGCTCTAAAGGAACTACAGCACGGTCACATGACTTCACGTCACCACCGCTAAGCTAAAGGAGGCTAATGTTGGGCTATAAAGGAACTACAGCACGGTCACATGACTTCACGTCACCACCGCTAAGCTAAAGGAGGCTAATGTTGGGCTATAAAGGAACTACAGCACGGTCAACATGACTTCACGTCACCACCGCTAAGCTAAAGGAGGCTAATGTTGGGCTATAAAGGAACTACAGCACGGTCACATGACTTCACGTCACCACCGCTAAGCTAAAGGAGGCTAATGTTGGGCTATAGAGGAACTACAGCACGGTCACATGACTTCACGTCACCACCGCTAAGCTAAAGGTGGCTAATGTTGGGCTATAAAGGAACTCCAGCACGGTCACATGACTTCACGTCACCACCGCTAAGCTAAAGGTGGCTAATGTTGGGCTATAAAGGAACTACAGCACGGTCACATGACTTCACGTCACCACCGCTAAGCTAAAGGAGGCTAATGTTGGGCTATAAAGGAACTACAGCACGGTCACATGACTTCACGTCACCAACGCTAAGCTAAAGGAGGCTAATGTTGGGCTATAAAGGAACTACAGCACGGTCAAGGTGGCTAATGTTGGGCTATAAAGGAACTACAGCACAGTCACATGACTTCACGTCACCACCGCTAAGCTAAAGGTGACTAATGTTGGGCTATAAAGGAACTACAGCACGGTCAAGGTGGCTAATGTTGGGCTATAAAGGAACTACAGCACGGTCACATGACTTCACTTCACCACCGCTAAGCTAAAGGTGGCTAATGTTGGGCTATAAAGGAACTACAGCACGGTCACATGACTTCACGTCACCACCGCTAAGCTAAAGGAGGCTAATGTTGGGCTATAAAGGAACTACAGCACGGTCAACATGACTTCACGTCACCACCGCTAAGCTAAAGGTGGCTAATGTTGGGCTATAAAGGAACTACAGCACGGTCACATGACTTCACGTCACCACCGCTAAGCTAAAGGAGGCTAATGTTGGGCTATAAAGGAACTACAGCACGGTCACATGACTTCACGTCACCACCGCTAAGCTAAAGGTGGCTAATGTTGGGCTATAAAGGAACTACAGCACGGTCACATGACTTCACGTCACCAGCGCTAAGCTAAAGGAGGCTAATGTTGGGCTATAAAGGAACTACAGCACGGTCACATGACTTCACGTCACCACCGCTAAGCTAAAGGTGGCTAATGTTGGGCTATAAAGGAACTACAGCTCGGTCACATGACTTCACGTCACCAGCGCTAAGCTAAAGGCGGCTAATGTTGGGCTATAATGGAACTACAGCACGGTCACATGACTTCACGTCACCACCGCTAAGCTAAAGGTGGCTAATGTTGGGCTATAAAGGAACTACAGCACGGTCAAGGTGGCTAATGTTGGGCTATAAAGGAACTACAGCACGGTCACATGACTTCACGTCACCACCGCTAAGCTAAAGGAGGCTAATGTTGGGCTATAAAGGAACTACAGCATGGTCACATGACTTCATGTCACCACCGCTAAGCTAAAGGCGGCTAATGTTGGGCTATAAAGGAACTACAGCACGGTCACATGACTTCACGTCACCACCGCTAAGCTAAAGGAGGCTAATGTTGGGCTATAAAGGATCTACAGCACGGTCACATGACTTCACGTCACCACCGCTAAGCTAAAGGTGGCTAATGTTGGGCTATAAAGGAACTACAGCACGGTCAAGGTGGCTAATGTTGGGCTATAAAGGAACTACAGCACGGTCACATGACTTCACGTCACCACCGCTAAGCTAAAGGAGGCTATAAAGGAACTACAGCACGGTCAACATGACTTCACGTCACCACCGCTAAGCTAAAGGAGGCTAATGTTGGGCTATAAAGGAACTACAGCACGGTCACATGACTTCACGTCACCACCGCTAAGCTAAAGGAGGCTAATGTTGGGCTATAAAGGAACTACAGCATGGTCACATGACTTCATGTCACCACCGCTAAGCTAAAGGCGGCTAATGTTGGGCTATAAAGGAACTACAGCACGGTCACATGACTTCACGTCACCACCGCTAAGCTAAAGGAGGCTAATGTTGGGCTATAAAGGATCTACAGCACGGTCACATGACTTCACGTCACCACCGCTAAGCTAAAGGTGGCTAATGTTGGGCTATAAAGGAACTACAGCACGGTCACATGACTTCACGTCACCACCGCTAAGCTAAAGGAGGCTAATGTTGGGCTATAAAGGAACTACAGCATGGTCACATGACTTCATGTCACCACCGCTAAGCTAAAGGCGGCTAATGTTGGGCTATAAAGGAACTACAGCACGGTCACATGACTTCACGTCACCACCGCTAAGCTAAAGGAGGCTAATGTTGGGCTATAAAGGATCTACAGCACGGTCACATGACTTCACGTCACCACCGCTAAGCTAAAGGTGGCTAATGTTGGGCTATAAAGGAACTACAGCACGGTCAAGGTGGCTAATGTTGGGCTATAAAGGAACTACAGCACGGTCACATGACTTCACGTCACCACCGCTAAGCTAAAGGAGGCTATAAAGGAACTACAGCACGGTCAACATGACTTCACGTCACCACCGCTAAGCTAAAGGAGGCTAATGTTGGGCTATAAAGGAACTACAGCACGGTCACATGACTTCACGTCACCACCGCTAAGCTAAAGTTGGCTAATGTTGGGCTATAAAGGAACTACAGCTCGGTCACATGACTTCACGTCACCAGCGCTAAGCTAAAGGCGGCTAATGTTGGGCTATAAAGGAACTACAGCACGGTCACATGACTTCACGTCACCACCGCTAAGCTAAAGGTGGCTAATGTTGGGCTATAAAGGAACTACAGCACGGTCAAGGTGGCTAATGTTGGGCTATAAAGGAACTACAGCACGGTCACATGACTTCACGTCTCCACCGCTAAGCTAAAGGAGGCTAATGTTGTGCTATAAAGGAACTACTGCACGGTCACATGACTTCACGTCTCCACCGCTAAGCTAAAGGCGGCTAATGTTGGGCTATAAAGGAACTACAGCACGGTCACATGACTTCACGTCACCACCGCTAAGCTAAAGGCGGCTAATGTTGGGCTATAAAGGAACTACAGCACGGTCACATGACTTCACGTCACCACCGCTAAGCTAAAGGCGGCTAATGTTGTGCTATAAAGGAACTACTGCACGGTCACATGACTTCACGTCACCACCGCTAAGCTAAAGGAGGCTAATGTTGGGCTATAAAGGAACTACAGCACGGTCACATGACTTCACGTCACCACCGCTAAGCTAAAGGCGGCTAATGTTGGGCTATAAAGGAACTACAGCACGGTCACATGACTTCACGTCACCACCGCTAAGCTAAAGGCGGCTAATGTTGGGCTATAAAGGAACTACAGCACGGTCACATGACTTCACATCACCACCGCTAAGCTAAAGGCGGCTAATGTTGGGCTATAAAGGAACTACAGCACGGTCACATGACTTCACGTCACCACCGCTAAGCTAAAGGCGGCTAATGTTGGGCGTGATGATGTTTAGTCGTCCCATTTAGACGCTTGTTAGCAACCGCTTTGTTTAAATCCACCAGTGAGGAATCTACTGACATATTTTCAATTCTCTTCAGCCTGTGTTAACCGCAGACCTCATGTATATGTTTACTTGGTACTGTCTCTCTGCATCACATTAGCTGGCAGCGCTACGATTTAGCATCAAAGCATGAATGCGTACTCTATCATTAGTGGTGACTTGTTAAAGACATTTGGTTTTATTTAGAAAAACTTCACGATTTTATAGCTTTCCTTTATCACGTGTGAATTACCATCAGCAGAATGGCTTTCCACACGTAACCAAGCTCTGTCCCGCTATAAAGAGGGCTTCAAAATGCCTGAGAGAAAGGTAATTTATTTGCAGCTGTATTTCCACACGCTCATAAACAATTCAGTCACATTTCCTTTCTTTTGTTTAATAACTTTCCCTCTTTTTGTCTTACAGAAACGGCCTCCCATAAAACATAGATTTATAATGTAAAAGTGTATTTCATCCCATTAGTCGTCATGAATCCACTTTAGTGCAGACATCAAGGTCATTCCGCACCGAGGAGCTCTGTTGG
>NW_027263148.1:65892-103392 GCF_902827115.2 Pseudochaenichthys georgianus
CTAGATAAATAGCTAACGACCGCACGCTGACCGCTTGGTCCCTCAAACGTACTTGTTTTATACCTTAACACTCTTTAAGATCCGTAGAGATCAGACGGGACCGAACCAAAGGACCCGAACCAAAGGACCCGAACCAAAGGACCGAACCAAAGGACCCGACCAAAGGACCCGAACCAAAGGACCGAACCAAAGGACCGAACCAAAGGACCCGAACCAAAGGACCCGAACCAAAGGACCCGAACCAAAGGACCGAACCAAAGGACCGAACCAAAGGACCGAACCAAAGGACCCGAACCAAAGGACCGAACCAAAGGACCGAACCAAAGGACCCGAACCAAAGGACCGAACCAAAGGACCCGAACCAAGGGACCGAACCAAAGGACCCGAACCAAGGGACCCGAACCAAGGACCGAACCAAAGGACCCGAACCAAGGGACCGAACCAAAGGACCCGAACCAAGGGACCGAACCAAAGGACCCGAACAAAAGGACCCAAACCAAAGGACCCGAACCAAAGGACCGAACCAAAGGACCGAACCAAAGGACCCGAACCAAGGACCCGAACCAAAGGACCCGAACCAAAGGACCGAACCAAAGGACCGAACCAAGGGACCCGAACCAAGGGACCCGAACCAAAGGACCCGAACAAAAGGACCCAAACCAAAGGACCCGAACCAAGGACCGAACCAAAGGACCGAACCAAAGGACCCGAACCAAGGACCCGAACCAAAGGACCCGAACCAAAGGACCGAACCAAAGGACCGAACCAAGGGACCCGAACCAAAGGACCCGAACCAAAGGACCGAACCAAGGGACCCGAACCAAAGGACCCGAACCAAAGGACCCGAACCAAAGGACCCGAACCAAGGGACCGAACCAAAGGACCCGAACCAAAGGACCGAACCAAAGGACCCGAACCAAAGGACCCGAACCAAGGGACCGAACCAAAGGACCCGAACCAAAGGACCGAACCAAAGGACCCGAACCAAGGGACCGAACCAAAGGACCCGAACCAAAGGACCGAACCAAAGGACCGAACCAAAGGACCCGAACCAAGGACCCGAACCAAGGGACCCGAACCAAAGGACCGAACCAAAGGACCCGAACCAAAGGACCGAACCAAAGGACCCGAACCAAAGGACCGAACCAAAGGACCCGAACCAAGGACCCGAACCAAGGACCCGAACCTCTCTATCAACAAACAAACAAAAGCTTTGGGTGCAGAACGTCTAGAACCTCCACCAGAAAGAGAAACCCTGTTTACCAGAAAGATGGGATGAACCTCTCTGCCCTGCCTCTCTACTCCGACCCCTGAGGCGCCTGGACTCCAGCTGATCCACGACGACGGGCTCAGACCGTGACGTGATAATGGCTGAGTGGTGGAAACAAACCTTTATCGATCGGGCAAACCTCCAGACGACGAGCGCTCGATACGCTTTGGGGTCCATGCTGGTGTCCCTGACCCAGCATCTGCCTGTGGGGCCATGTGGAACTCACACACACATGGCCTCACACACACGTCGCCACACACACACATGGCCTCACACACACACATGGCCTCACACACACATGGCCTCACACACACGTCGCCTCACACACACACATGGCCTCACACACACACATGGCTTCACACACACATGGCTTGACACACACATGGCCTCACACACATGGCCTCACACACACACATGGCCTCACACACACACATGGCTTCACACACACATGGCCTCACACACACACACACACACACGCACGCACACACACACACACACACACACACACACACACACACACACACTAGTAGAGATGGTATTTGAAACGTCATTAGTTATCAGAGATTTTGTAATGAGACACTACCTTCACCTCACCTGTGTGTGTGTGTGTGTGTGTGTGTGTGTGTGTGTGTGTGTGTGTGTGTGTGTGTGTGTGTGTGTGTGTGTGTGTGTGTGTGTGTGTGTGTGTGTGTGTGTGTGTGTGTGTGTGTGTGTGTGTGTGTGTGTGTGTGTGTGTGTGTGTGTGTGTGTGTGTGTGTGCTTCAGGTACTGCTCTGGTGGTTCAGTGGGACCACGTCCACCTGCAGGACAACTACAACCTGGGCAGCTTCACCTTCCAGGCGACGCTTCACAACACCGGCAGGATCGTGTTCGCATACAAAGAGGTCAGAGGTCGTTCATACAAAACAACCGTCTCCTCCATCGAGGGGTCAGGGTGTGTGTTTGTGCCTGCAGGTTAGCGAGGAGAGGAATAGCTCAGAAAACGTTTTAAAACAAGTTCTACAGAAACCATCTTTGCCTGGCTTCAGAAACCCGTTGCATATCGCCCCGTAGAGGCGGACACGGAGCCGTCAGACGATCTCTGTTTCTGGTCATGGATTTCCTCCTCTTCTCTTCCAGGTTCCCGTCGACTTGTCCCTGATCAGTTCTGTCAATCATCCGGTGAAAGTGGGCCTATCGGACGCCTTCGTGGTGGTTCACAAGATCCAGCAGATCCCCAGTGAGTACTTTAAAGAGTCCTCTCCTGCTGATGTTCAGGTGTATATCAGTATGTAGAGTCTCTACTTTAAAGAGTCCTCTCCTGCTGATGTTCAGGTGTATATCAGTATGTAGTGTCTCTACTTTAAAGAGTCCTCTCCTGCTGATGTTCAGGTGTATATCAGTATGTAGTGTCTCTACTTTAAAGAGTCCTCTCCTGCTGATGTTCAGGTGTATATCAGTATGTAGTGTCTCTACTTTAAAGAGTCCTCTCCTGCTGATGTTCAGGTGTATATCAGTATGTAGTGTCTCTACTTTAAAGAGTCCTCTCCTGCTGATGTTCAGGTGTATATCAGTATGTAGTGTCTCTACTTTAAAGAGTCCTCTCCTGCTGATGTTCAGGTGTATATCAGTATGTAGTGTCTCTACTTTAAAGAGTCCTCTCCTGCTGATGTTCAGGTGTATATCAGTGTGTAGTGTCTCTACTTTAAAGAGTCCTCTCCTGCTGATGTTCAGGTGTATATCAGTATGTAGTGTCTCTACTTTAAAGAGTCCTCTCCTGCTGATGTTCAGGTGTATATCAGTATGTATTGTCTCCACTTTAAAGAGTCCTTTCCTGCTGATGTTCAGGTGTATATCAGTATGTAGTGTCTCTACTTTAAAGAGTCCTCTCCTGCTGATGTTCAGGTGTATATCAGTGTGTAGTGTCTCTACTTTAAAGAGTCCTCTCCTGCTGATGTTCAGGTGTATATCAGTATGTAGTGTCTCTACTTTAAAGAGTCCTCTCCTGCTGATGTTCAGGTGTATATCAGTATGTAGTGTCTCTACTTTAAAGAGTCCTCTCCTGCTGATGTTCAGGTGTATATCAGTATGTATTGTCTCCACTTTAAAGAGTCCTTTCCTGCTGATGTTCAGGTGTATATCAGTATGTAGTGTCTCCACTTTAAAGAGTCCCTCTGATATTATCTCCCTGCGTCGTTTCATCAGTTTTTTATCCACCATTTCTAAACGTTTCCTGACGTTCTTCTCT
Organism: Pseudochaenichthys georgianus; assembly: GCF_902827115.2. Taxonomy (NCBI): domain Eukaryota; kingdom Metazoa; phylum Chordata; class Actinopteri; order Perciformes; family Channichthyidae; genus Pseudochaenichthys; species Pseudochaenichthys georgianus. The sequence goes on from NW_027263148.1 coordinate 69,390, forward strand.
CTCGGCTCCAGATCTCCCGTTTGCTTTCAGTCTCTGCAATTATACCCCATTACACTTCGAGCGAATGTGAGTAAAAGGAGCGACTCTTCAAACCCCCTCCCCCCCGACTCTCAGTGTGCCGTAATAATGAGTTGTCGTACGGACCTCGGCGCAAGCGCCTCGGTCCTGCCGCAGTACTGTCGTACCAATAATGACATTCAATGGCCTCAAGTGTATGATTGCGATTCTATAACACAAACTATCATTGTAATCAACAATATCGTAAAGTAATTTCATAATGTGGCTAATTTGCTCTCAAACCTACACTTTCTGCTTGAGTTCATCTCTGTCAGAAAGTAGTTCCTATAAAGTAGTTCCCTTGGTAACGCTAGCCGATCAATCGAACACTCCTGCTACCCCGCTTACAGTTATTGATATAATTATAGTAAATAATATATTATTAACCAATTTATTGAAAACAATTTATTGAAAACAATTCTTGAATTAGGCTATTTATTTATTTGTTTACATATTTAACATGTTGGCTTCAGAATGAAGGTGGATGTCATGCTGCCATTAAAAGTGCCATTCTTGAAACAGCTCTCCATGAACTCCATGCCAGACTGTGTGCAGGTGGTGCCGTGGTGTTCCCGGGTAGGTCATCGGAAGAGCTTTCCTCCCGTTTCATGGCGTGTCCCGGACCGGCAAAAAGCGCGTTGCTCCACATCTTTCTGTTGTCCAGAGATGGAGCCCAGTAGCTGCGAAGCGATGACTCGTTGTTATGCCCGCTAACGGACATGATGTCTCTGGCCTCCAACCCGGCCTCCGCCAGCCGCTGTCTGAGGTGCTTCTGACGCAATGGTTTGTGTAACGCGTAGCAGTGCCAGCCTCTTCACTAATGCGGGTCATCATGGACCCCAGGCTGTTCACCCCCAAGGGCTCCATGCTATACCACACCGCATCCCCAGGCTGTTCACCCCCAAGGGCTCCATGCTATACCACACCGCATCCCCAGGCTGTTCACCCCCAAGGGCTCCATGCTATACCACACCGCATCCCCAGGCTGTTCACCCCAAGGGCTCCATGCTATACCACACCGCATCCCCAGGCTGTTCACCCCCAAGGGCTCCATGCTATACCACACCGCATCCCCAGGCTGTTCACCCCCAAGGGCTCCATGCTATACCACACCGCATCCCCAGGCTGTTCACCCCCAAGGGCTCCATGCTATACCACACCGCATCCCCAGGCTGTTCACCCCCAAGGGCTCCATGCTATACCACACCGCATCCCCAGGCTGTTCACCCCCAAGGGCTCCATGCTATACCACACCGCATCCCCAGGCTGTTCACCCCCAAGGGCTCCATGCTATACCACACCGCATCCCCAGGCTGTTCACCCCCAAGGGCTCCATGCTATACCACACCGCATCCCCAGGCTGTTCACCCCCAAGGGCTCCATGCTATACCACACCGCATCCCCAGGCTGTTCACCCCCAAGGGCTCCATGCTATACCACACCGCATCCCCAGGCTTCACCGACTTCCTTGGATGGTGGTAAAAGCCTTTGCTGATTCGGGCATTTGCTTTCTTGTTCCAGTTCGAAAAGCAAACTGCAGGCAGTTTGCTTTTCGGCCCAACGGTATACCGTTTTTCTCAGACGCGGAGGGATACTGACTTGTTGTGAAAAGGCACGTTCTATTTGACCGTTGTTTGATCGTGGAATCAAACACGCCTATTGACCAATCAGAGAGCTTGCTCACACCTATGTGTTATAGATTCAGTCCTTTAGACCTGTGTGTGAGACTTGGACGCCATCGATTTAAACCTTAGCTCATAAGAAGGGCTGTTTTTCATCGGGGGGCGATTACAGCTACACCCGGTAGAGAGAGACGCTTTAGATGTGAAGGTCTGCTGAGTGGCGCGTCGCCTGAAGACACCGCGTGATGACACCACGATGGAAACTGAGCTGTTGTTCGGGGGGAAGACGTCTCTGGAGAGCTTTCTAACTTCTGTCCCGCGTGTTTCAAAGAGAAGATTTACACAATTATAGAGAAAGAAAATAAACAAAACGTGTTGGCAGTGAACGGTTAACATCTGTAGACTGTAAGCACAAGCGCTACATTACAGCCAACACAATTTAAGAGTAGATATCATTACGTTAAGTGCAAGGAGTAGCATTAAATACACGTGTCAACGGGACAAAGTGAAGACAGCGATCCAGTTATCAAAGTGAACGGAACCACCATGTTCTGAAACACCTTATTTCTCCGAATCAGAACACAGAGAAGAAAATGGCTTTCCTGCCAGGTGCACCAAATATATCATTTATATCAAAGCTGATGTAAAAATGTGAAATAAAGATGATTTCAGCCACGAGGACACGGCGTTCTGGGCTAAGAGACTCGTGGAGGACCTGAAGGAAGCCTCGATGAATGAAAGGTGCAGCCATGTTCCTGTACAACTCTTTAAGCTGCGCCACAGATACTCCGTGCGACGCCTAGCTCGTCCATCAGCGAGTGATCCTACGCCGTCCGTGATGAGCGGAGGAAGTGGGGTCGGCCTACATCTCCTCCTTCCTCTCTTTCAGTTTACCCAGCATCCTCGGTTTCCTTCTCCAGATTCCACCCGTTGCTCCGAACCACCGTGCTAGCCGGCTTTAGCACGATTAGCTTCTCCCTGGTTTGAACAAGGCAGCCGTGGAGTTGCTGCAGAACAGAGAAACAACGGACACGTCTCAGTAAGTCACCAACAGAAAGAGAACCGGTGGGATCAGATAAGAACGCTAAACACTGAAAACATTCATCTCTCTGGACTGATAGCTCTGGGAGCGTTTATTAATCCCAGGTTTGAACATGTGCTTGAACCTGATCTGATCATTACTCCGCCGGCCACATCACTCCTGAGTCACATGTCACTGGAGGTAGTTAGAGCTCCTCTTCGCGGTGCAGCCCGCAGCCCGGTAAGAAGGAGCTGGCATGCCCAACGTCTCCATGGCAACCCCTGCAGGTTATTCCCATCCATGTCCTGGTGGAGCAGCTTCAGGACGCTCGCTGTGTGCACGCACCTTTGTTCCGACAGGTGCGTGATGTCGACCCCGCCCTGTAGCGTCAGACGTGGCCCTGCACTTTGCGAGCATCGCCTGCTTGTTGCACAACAGGAAGTCGACGCGTGTTCATCTCAGCTGCTGCGGGAGACGGTGAGGACTGGATCAAACCGTCTGCTGCAGCATGAGCTGGGAATTCAAAGTCCAGCCATCGAACAAACTGAGTGCCAAACCCAGCGGGCCGTTCACACTGAAGAATCGATGCCTCGTGTTTGAAGATATGATCATGGGTGCATTTGTCTGCATTGGTCGATCGGAAGACAACCCAAAGTGTGTAATCCATTACAGTGAGAGCCAGGTACGCACTACGTGTCAGTATCATAAATCACTGGTCTGGAAGTGGTTTGGGGTTATCCATTCCTGACACTTTCAGGATCAACCCGAGAGTGGATATATCTGTTCTCTCTGACATGAGTAGTGTTGGACCGTTTGATATAGAGAGCGCCAGATTAAGATTATTATCTCTAACGTGGGGAATTGTTTATCCAATAAATAAGCAATCTGTCCAAAGGACCCGGCGTCCCCTTAATCTCCAACATCCACCATTAAGTCATCGAAATCATCAGTCCACGGAGAGAAGAAATGGGCCACTTTCTGGTGTGTGTGTGTGTGTGTGTGTGTGTGTGTGTGTGTGTGTGTGTGTGTGTGTGTGTGTGTGTGTGTGTGTGTGTGTGTGTGTGTGTGTGTGTGTGTGTGTGTGTGTGTGTGTGTGTGTGTGTGTGTGTGTGTGTGTGTGTGTGTGTGTGTGTGTGTGTGTGTGTGTGTGTGTGTGTGTGTGTGAGACCCCCCCCCCAACTTCAATAGCTCCAGGACGGGTAGCTGACCTCCATGTGACCTCTATCGAGTCATTAGTGCAAAGATAATCCCCTCACCAGAGGGAGCTTTTACTCTCAGGTTGCTGCCTCTCGTTCGGTGCTTTGATCAGACGTCTGGAGCGTGATGGAAGCAGCGTCCAGTCACATGAGAAGAACCACACACCAAGGAGAGGGTCAGGTTCAGTTGAATGGATTTAAAGGGTCCCTGTTCTGCTGTTTGGGGGGTTCCCCTTCCCGTTACTGCGTTCTGCTGTTTGGGGGGTTCCCCTTCCCGTTACTGGGTACTGCTGTTTGGGGGGTTACTGCGTTCTGCTTTTTTGGGGGTTCCCCTTCCCGTTACTGCGTTCTGCTGTTTGGGGGGGTTCCCCTTCCCGTTACTGCGTTCTGCTGTTTGGGGGTTCCCCTTCCCGTTACTGCGTTCTGCTGTTTGGGGGTTCCCCTTCCCGTTACTGGGTACTGCTGTTTGGGGGGTTCCCCTTCCCGTTACTGGGTACTGCTGTTTGGGGGGTTCCCCTTCCCGTTACTGCGTTCTGCTGTTGGGGGGGTTCCCCTTCCCGTTACTGCGTTCTGCTGTTTGGGGGTTCCCCTTCCCGTTACTGCGTTCTGCTGTTTGGGGGGTTCCCCTTCCCGTTACTGCGTTCTGCTGTTTGGGGGGTTCCCCTTCCTGTTACTGCGTTCTGCTGTTGGGGGGTTCCCCTTCCCGTTACTGCGTTCTGCTGTTTGGGGGGTTCCCCTCCCGTTACTGCGTTCTGCTGTTTGGGGGTTCCCCTTCCCGTTACTGCGTTCTGCTGTTTGGGGGGTTCCCCTTCCCGTTACTGCGTTCTGCTGTTTGGGGGGTTCCCCTTCCCGTTACTGCGTTCTGCTGTTTGGGGGGTTCCCCTTCCCGTTACTGCGTTCTATACGTTTCTGTATACGGTTTGAAAAGCATGGAGACATCACAGAGAGACACTCCATGCTGATATTCACCTGTAGCGTGGCGTGGGGACAACATTAGGGGAAGCCAATAATACGTCCTTTCTTTTGGGTCGGGGTGTGGTCAATAGCGTTCACACCGCAGTACTTTCCCCACAAGGTTCATCAGAACTTAGTTCATGAGAACTCTTTAGTTCACTTCTTCTTCTTCTGCTTTGGGTTTACTGGCAGGCCGCAACCCACTTCACGGCGTATACTGCCGCCCGGAGGCCCCGGCCGGAAGTCCCCGGAGTTGGGGAAGGCTTCAGTAGAAGCTGCTGGGAGTCCCAGCAGCTTCTACTGAAGCCTTCCGAGTAAATCGCCAGAACGCCGACACCTCCTCATCTCCACCGCTCCATGTTTTATTTTGTGTTGCCATAAGTTAGTCTCTCTGCGTTTCTGCGCTGAGCTAATGCTAATGCTAATAATGCTAATGCGAGGATAATAAAATGGGAGTTTGACGGGGCGTGGTTTGCAATCCGCCCAGCCAATCAGACACAGGAACCTTTTTCTCCCCCTTCCCCTCCCCGCTAGAGAGCAAAGGTTCTCATGAACTCATTTGAGTTCCGGCTCTTTTTGGTGTGAACGCAACATTTCGGAACTGAAGTGGGAAAGTACTGCGGTGTGAACGCGCCTAATGTAATAACGTAACCAGATGAGTGATTACAGCACCCGGTATCATTTTACACACATGTGTATCACACAGATGCAGGACTCACACACGCCTGCTATCTAGCCGACAGGTCCGCACGCACTCTCCAGCCCAAACTCCAATAAGCATTCATTCACAAACTACATCAGGAGACCTTTAACGTCTTACGTCCGACTCGCTCCAGTTTGGGCATCGGCCTGTCATCAGATTGGATTTGTTGTTGCTGCTCCACCCTCCATACTTGCACTTGCTTCAGTTGCTTGCTCCTTCCTAACGGCGGTGAGAGAGGTGCAGTGACGCTATCTATCTTCTATCGATTAGATTTATGATTAGAAAATGATAAAGTAGGAAGACATGTGGATATTATCCGGCTGAACACAACGTGCATTTATCTAACAGGTTCGTTTTCCACTGACCTTATTTCCAGCTATTTTCCTAAATCCTATGGAGAAATCCTGTTGCTTTCTGTCGAGGGAAACGGAGCGCAGCTTACTTCCGGGTTTTAGGACGCGTCACTGCAACACTACGTTGATGCGATTTGATTGGATTGTGAGGAAAGGCCTTGGCATGGCCCTGACCAATCACAGGTTGGCAGGGCCATGACGTGAGCCTTGTCTGATTGGTCAATCCCTCCATTTGTTTTCACCAAGGGAAGCCAGTTTCGGCTGGCCTCCTCTCGCAGCAGAGTGCAATCTACTGTTCCACCATAACATGTAGAGGGGCGCTGTTTCACTCTTTGTAAAATACTCAGTGAGAATGGGGAGAGACGGGCAGTAACACACAGCAAAGAATCTCCGAAACTAAACAAAGTATTTTTATTTATTTATTACAATTATAACTACAATCTGAAAAAACAGGGGAAGCCGGGCTTCCCTCGGCCTCCGGGAGAAAACCCCACTGATACACACCGAAACATCAGCCGCACGTGTCCTCTTTAAAACACCGGTCTGTTCAAGCTGTACATCTGTATTGAATTTCAATTCCGTAGCTCATTGGTCGAGCCAACAGAAGCATCTCGGGGATCCACGCTTCACATGTACTCTCTCGATCAACCCAACCGTGGTTTAGATTACACTCAGATCTGTTTCGGCATGATGCCGTCAAGCTGGAGAGCAGAGCATGCAGAACGTATGAATGCTCAACCGTAAAAAGTAAAGACAGGAACATGGCGTGACGGAAACCATCCTCTGGCTCGGGCTGTCTCTGATGGCGCTCCGTAGCAGTGCAGATGTGTGGAAGAGGAACAGCCCTTTAGAGATGTGTCCAATCAATCCCTCCTTCTCCCAGCTGACGACTTGCTGCTACAGATAATAGGAAGGCAGCTCTTTTGCTCACGGTCTGATTGGCATCGTCTCCTCACCAGATAGTGGGCTGATGTCCAAGAGCAGCGTCCTCCTCTCTCTCTGCAGGGCCCAGTTTGTCATCTCTGTTTCTCTTTCTCCCTCCTTTAATGCAGACGTCAGAAGGAGGACGATCTACGAGTATCATCGCGTGGAGCTGACGAAGACGAAGATCACCAACTTCACCGCCGTGGAAATGATGCCTCTAGCCAGTAAGGAGACTTTGTTGAAACAGCCGTTCTTTCATTGTCATTTTTCACATGTTATACATAAATGCAGCTGATGGAAATGTGCCCACTCCTCTATTGCATGTATTGTCCTGAGTCGAGACCGTCCTAAACGATCTGAGTCAAGACCGTCCTAAACGATGTCAGGGGTGTCACATAATATCTATGAACAACTTTATAGCCGTCAGTGTTAATAAATGGACTCCTTAGTATCTGAACCCCGAACATGTTGAATACCCTGAAGTGTTATGATAGAAGTGTATAGAAGGGTCTCCAGCTCACTGCCGGGTGTTAACCTGCATTATAGCATTAGCATTAATTAGCATTATAGCATTAGCATTAATTAGCATTATAGCATTAGCATTAATTAGCATTATAGCATTAGCATTAATTAGCATTATAGCATTAGCATTAATTAGCATTATAGCACGTGGACAATAGTTGGTATTTGGCCGATTCGGACAGTTTCTCAGTGGTTATGGGGGTTATCGGGGATTTCTGAAATGATCAGGATAAAGAAATTGCAGTTGTAACCAGAAAGTGGCCATATGTGTACTCTATGTGGACTGATTCTGACTAACATGAGTAATGGTGCGACTGTGTGGACAATTATTCTTCAAATAAATAAGCAATCAGTCCATTTCAGATAGAATAGAATAGAATTCCTTTATTGTCATCGCACCAGGTACAACGACATTTAAAAAAGCAATCCTCGCAGTGCATTTCCACATAAAACGAATAAATATATTATCTATATAAACATATACATTAAACATGCTCACACATCCATACATGCCCGCACATTAATTAAATACAGTTTACAATATAACAAAACAACACAGGGATGATATTTTGCATCTCATGTTCATAAGTTAATACAACTATTAAAAAGTAGTGCAGTTGGAAGTCGTAACTAGATGATCCAGAATCCCCTAAATCTCCAAATCCACCTAAAATTCATCCAAATCAGTCCACCTCTTTCTGGGGGCGTAAACTGTCATATTCGACCCTGAAAATGTCAGAAATGGACTCAACATCCTCAATGACCCCAAAACCACTCCGAAACTGTCGAAATCAGCCAAGCCATTGTTTCACTAGTTCAGGGGGGTCAAACTCAAGGCCCGGGGGCCAAATCCGGCCCTTGACTTCATGTCATGTGGCCTCACAAGAGCTTGCAAAGAATATAATATGTTTATTATACGGTTACATGATGATTTACAGAAGCACGTTGCCCATAAACTACATGTCCCACAATGCATCTCAAATTAGATTTTTTTTCTCAGAATTTGATTTTTTCTTAAACATTTTACTTTTATTTTTAAATGTCACTTCTGTTTTTGACTTTTTTTCCCAGCTTTTCTCTTTAAATCCTTTTGTGACATGCTCTCTGAAGAGACTTGCAATTATTTGCCCCAGACTTCTGCTTTCAGACGTAGTTAATTACTAAGTTATTACCCTATCCAATAATAATCCAATGCAGAGTACATTACATTATTTTATATATTTATATATAAGTTACACCCGGCCCTTTGAGTGCAGCCATAAAGCTGATGTGGCCCGAAATTAAATTGAGTTTGACACCCCTGAACTAGTTGAACCCCCTACTATGCGTTTCTATCATGACACGTTGGGGTATCCCAGCGTTCAGCGGTCAGGACTCTATGATCTGCAAATAACGTCATGTGTCGATGAGCGTTTGTTTTCCAGCACATCGATCCAGCTGTTGACCCGTTTCCTCTCCCCTCTCCAGCCTGTCTGCAGTTCACCAGCTGTGGAGAATGCATTTCCTCTCAGATCAACTTCAACTGCAGCTGGTGCCATCGCCTCAACAGGTGGGGCTGCTTTTAGGGTCAACGCACCAATAAAGTCAGGTTTTAGCACCCTATTGAAATCCAGAGCGGGCCGTGAGCACTCACACATTTGAGAGCCTGAACATGTTGGGGAGGAAACCTGGTGAAAATGCACTTAAATTAGGATTAGCACGGGGGAAATGGCTCAACAGCGCCACCTAGATCAAAGCCCCATATATGGATGTGTTTCGAGTGAGAAACGCTCAGATCAGAGTGTCTTTAATATGTCTTTAAATGTCTTCTCAGTGAAGATCCACTTTAAAGCAAAACTGAGAACAAAGCATTAATTCCTCACGTGTTTGCAGGATATATGATCCGTTATCTAAATAGTTGGTTATACTTCTGTGGATTTCCTAATTGTTCCAGAGCATACAGAACGCTTTCGTTGACCTTCTGGAGGGATTCAAGCCGCACCGAGAGAAGACACGACAGGAGAGGAACACTGCAACAAGCACAACAAGGACTCTTTAAGAGACTGTTACTCATTCAACTTTAGTTTGATTTGTTTGTGTGTAATGCAGAAACAGAAACATCACATTGTACTTGTGGCTTTTCTTGGCTTGTACCAATGATAGAAAACACAAGTCCGAACGTCGGAACGTCGGAGCGTTTGAACGTCCAGCTGTCAGAACGTCCAGCTGTCAGAACGTCCAGCTGTCAGAACGTCTGAACGTCAGAACGTCCAGCTGTCAGAACGTCCAGCTGTCAGAACGTCCAGCTGTCTGAACGTCCAGCTGTCAGGACGTCCAGCTGTCAGGACGTCCAGCTGTCAGGACGTCCAGCTGTCAGAACGTCCAGCTGTCAGAACGTCCAGCTGTCAGGACGTCCAGCTGTCAGAACGTCCAGCTGTCAGGACGTCCAGCTGTCAGAACGTCCAGCTGTCAGGACGTCCAGCTGTCAGAACGTCCAGCTGTCAGAACGTCCAGCTGTCAGGACGTCCAGCTGTCAGGACGTCCAGCTGTCAGGACGTCCAGCTGTCAGAACGTCCAGCTGTCAGGACGTCCAGCTGTCAGGACGTCCAGCTGTCAGAACGTCCAGCTGTCAGGACGTCCAGCTGTCAGGACGTCCAGCTGTCAGAACGTCCAGCTGTCAGGACGTCCAGCTGTCAGGACGTCCAGCTGTCTGAACGTCAGGACGTCCAGCTGTCAGGACGTCCAGCTGTCTGAACGTCAGGACGTCCAGCTGTCAGAACGTCCAGCTGTCAGGACGTCCAGCTGTCAGGACGTCCAGCTGTCTGAACGTCAGGACGTCCAGCTGTCGGGATGTTCTCGGGGAAACACTTCTTTAGCGGCTCAAATATGATCTTTGCTTTGAAGTGCTCTCAGGGAGGAGGAGCTGAGGTCGGCTGAACAGGTGTGAGCTAAATGAGATGCTCTCAGACGGCTTCAGCTCCGTGGCTCTCAGGTGTATGTGATACTGACCAAGTGGAGTCATCCGGATGTCCAAAGGGACACATGGGATGCATTAAAGAGGCCCTATGTGGCTTTAGGGTGTGTTCTGTAGGTGTGTGTGCACGTAGAGCAGGGGTCAGACTCAAACACACCGTGGGCCAACATCAACACATGGGTACTGTTAGGGAAAGTATTGTCCTAGACTCCTAGATAGGACGTACAGGACCAACCCTGACGTCTGTGTGTCTCCTTTAAGGACACAGGCTGCTTCAGCCATAATGTTATTGTTCCCATTCTGTGACCGGGCGACCCTCGGTCACAGATGGTCTGTGTTGTGGGCGCACTGGGACACTTCCTTCTCTGTGTTTGTGGACTCCAAGGTGTGACATCTTCGAGGACACAAGTGACTCAGTGTGCCCAACTGTCTAAAGCTATCTTATCAGACATGTTGATTCCTCTGTGAAACCAGTTCAATGGGCTGACGAGAGAGAGGCGCTCCAGACTTGACGTGGACCTCTCCCGTGCGGTCAGACATCAAATCAGTGTTTGACATCGAAGCTCCTGCTCTACCGTGTCTCCTTCCTGCGTCGGTGACTCCCCTGCATTGCTACACAGAGGTTTCCCTTACAGGTGCTCGTGGAGGGCCGGACTGGTTCAGCGTTTACTGCAGAACGTATTGAAATGAACTTATTGCACATATTAAACCTGGAACTAACAAAGCTTAAATTATCGCCTATAAAAACAACATTAAATAATCAGTTGAATTCTTTTCTCATGGCTCGATCTGCAGCTTCTCCAGAGTCACTTCTCATGAGTACATTTCCCCACAGGCCGACAACAGCTTCAACAAAACTATTCCCTCAGAGAGAAACCAAACATGCCCTGCTGTCCTGAGAGAGGAAGTGCAGAAGGAAGCATCCATTTGACTCAGTGTGCTGCTCTGAGATGCTAGCTCAGACACTTGGCGTCTCATCTCGGGGGCAAGGTCATCAATGTTTGGCTCAAGGTCATCAATGTTTGGCTCAGGCTCTGAGCGGAGGAGACTCTCAGGATGGAGGGAAGCTGCAATATACCGACAGGCCAGATCTAATAGGAATTAGAAATTATCCTGCGGGCCGAAATTAAATCCACCGCGGCCCTGATTTGGCCCCCGGGCCTCGAGTTTGACACATGTGGTATAAATGGTCTGCAAACGCTAAAATCCATGTTTTCACCTCCAGGAAATCCACATAAATATAATCAGCAAGTGTTTGATGACAGATTAATGTAGTACATCTTGCAAAAATGTGGAGATTTTAAGTTTTTCTCTGTTTTATATCAAATTAAAGAAGATATTTGAGACACATTTAAAGACATATTTTGGATTTTAAGGGCGTTTATCACTGTTTTCTAGCTAAACTTAAACATCTCGCACACAAACACGTTTCAGCCTCTCAAACGCTGCTTTTCGTTAAAGTGGATATCGTTGGATATTTAAAGACGAGATCATTAAAGCTGCTCACATCAAACCTTAGAAATGAGCAGAGACTTCCAGAGACGAGCTAACCGACAGAATGCGGACATGCTTCCCCTCGGCGACGTCATGAAGACACGCTGCATGCTTTGAGCACTGATCTCATTAAGCTGCATTTTAATTAGCTTCCTCACTGCGTTAATGTCTCCCTCTTTGTACCCTGCCCTTCCTTTGAAGCACGCTTTAAAGCAGGTGCTAATTCAAACCAGGGGGTTAACGAGAGGCGCGGAGAGAACGACCCGATGAGCTGAGAGGTTCCGACGAGGTCACGGGATGTTGACTTTCTCAAAAGCACTGAAATAAATCCGGTAACTGTCAGTGTTCAGACGGAGGGCAGTCAAAGGCATCATCTGAAGGGCGCGGCTCAGAGACACGGCCTTACAGAGAGTGCTGCAGGTACCTGAATGCACCAGGGAGAACTCAAACTGGCCCTCGACGGCTTCTGAGGGTGTGAGGGCCCCGTGAGCCTCTCAGAAAGCACGGTTATGGCCAGTTACGGTCCTGTTTTGCCATAAATCTCCTTTCCTCGCCCAAAATGAAGGACCTTGGTGTCAAATCGTACGTTTCTGGCGGCGTAGAAACCACAGTGAGACGTCAGGAATTACCCAGAATGCATTATTACTAGGGATGGGAACGATTCATCGAATATTCGAATATTAGAAATTATTCAGGTATTGGAAAATGAGAATATGAGTTACGAATATTTTTATTGTAATTTTTTGTTGTTGGGAGGGATGCCTAAGTTGATTACATATGATCGAGTGGAATCATTCAGTGCCGTAGCTGAGTGTGTCCGGTCTAAAGCCGGTGTGTTGCTCCGCCCACGGCCGCTCACAGCGGGCAGAGCTGCAGCAGCTGATCTCTCGCTCGCGTCCGGTTAGACTTCATGTCCACATCCATCAGAAAACCAAGTGATGTTTTTAGCATGAGAGCTGTAGCCTATAGCTGCCAACTGTTCACACTGTGATCACCAGTTCATACATTCGACTTGGTTTCTAAACTTATTTCAACATGTATTTATTTCTTTTTCAAAATTGGTGGTTGAATATTCGAATATACATTTGCTTTCAAATTCCCATCCCTAATCAGTCGAGGTGAGGGTAGTTCATTCTGCTAACATAGAAGACCATGTGGTTTATTGTCCACGATGCGTCTAATAAGCCCCACATTTTAACGTTTCGTGTTTTAACAAGAGCATCCAAAGAAGCAGTGAAGGGGGGTATACCTCTGAGTCGCTCGAAGCACGAAGGACAGGATCGATAACAGCATGAGCTCAAAGGTCTGGACCCGGCTTTTCAAACGGAAGGAATGATGAGCGTCATGAGCTCATTCATATTCAACTCACCGGGTCTCCGACGCCTTCCAGTAGAAACGCAACACGTATCCAACAGGGACAGGAAGTCTCACTCGACTTCCTGTCCCTCTCGGGAGGTCACGTATCCAACAGGGACAGGAAGTCTCACTCGACTTCCTGTCCCTCTCGGGAGGTCACGTATCCAACAGGGACAGGAAGTCTCATTCTACTTCCTGTCCCTCTCGGGAGGTCACGTATCCAACAGGGACAGGAAGTCTCACTCGACTTCCTGTCCCTCTCGGGAGGTCACGTATCCAACAGGGACAGGAAGTCTCATTCTACTTCCTGTCCCTCTCGGGAGGTCACGTATCCAACAGGGACAGGAAGTCTCATTCGACTTCCTGTCCCTCTCGGGAGGTCACGTATCCAACAGGGACAGGAAGTCTCATTCGACTTCCTGTCCCTCTCGGGAGGTCACGTATCCAACAGGGACAGGAAGTCTCATTCGACTTCCTGTCCCTGTCGGGAGGTCACGTATCCAACAGGGACAGGAAGTCTCATTCGACTTCCTGTCCCTGTCGGGAGGTCACGTATCCAACAGGGACAGGAAGTCTCATTCGACTTCCTGTCCCTCTCGGGAGGTTTAGAGAAAGCAGGGATCGAAATGAGGAATCTGCCTCTCCGAAATGAACAGACGACTTTTGGAGAGAAATGGACGATTCGAGAGAAGATGGAGATGGACTGCTTTACGTGCGGCTATTATGTGTTATTAGCACACAGCTGGTTGTAGGTCGTTGTCGTTCGAGTGCATTTCTCTCTACGTCGCCCAGCTGCGATACTGAGCAGTCGGCCGACAGATTAAAAGTGATCTGCTTTGAAAAGTAAGACCGGAACCTGTGGGCGAGTCACGGAGGATTAGCCTCTCTCTTATTTCCAGCACCCGTTTCTCCCGTTCAGACGGGGCAGATCTGAGAGGCCGTCCATCACCCTACCTGGAAAGAGACACGTGTTATCGAACCGCTCCCAAAGAAACAACATCCTGAGGACCAAGCGGTCGATAGCACTTCCAAGCCCTCGAGACGCGCATCCGAACAACACGACAGAAGGATGCTTGTTCGTTTCCTCTCCACCTGGACGCACCTGAACAGATGTGCTCTTTTCCTGGCCCTCTCGTCTCGAGGAAACATCCATCGGTTCCATCTGAACTTCATTCCTGCCTCTCGTTGTAAACCTCACTGCAGTGAAAGCAGGGCGTAGAAAGTAAATCTGTCCCGTCTTTGTTTCGTGTTGATATTTCCAGTTAGAGCGAAACTGCTATATCGCCACCAGCTTCATCGACCTTTACTCGCCAAAGAAACGGCTTTCAGGCTTTTAGGTGAAGTGTTCTTAAGTCATGACACTTTAAAGCTGAGACGTAACCTTTTGATCTCCAATATGGGATTACTTTATCCACAAAAAGCCAGATGTGGGACTTTACGTTGATGTTTGGAGCTGTGAGCGGTCTCATCAGCGGTGGTGGCGAAGTCGATAGGGACTGGAAGGTCACCAGTTCAAGTCCCGGCAAGACCAAGTGCTACCGAGGTGTCCCTGAGCAAGGCAGCCCTACACGGCTCCCCGGGCGCCGTACATACTGGCAGCACACTGCTCCTAACCAGACTAACAACCTTGAGACCTCAGAAATCGGGAGCATTTCAAAACCACCGCAGAGGGGGGGGTGCTAGTGGATCGCGGAGCGGTATTAGATTAACAGTAACATGCTTATTGTAGTTGTAAGTGCACTGCTTGCGGCCTGTAGCATCCTGATGGATGTGTGGACCGGAAAGGAGGAGCAAAGGGTCGAGTTGTCGATTTCTTGTTCTGGTTTATGTTTTCTGTGACTGTCTGCCTCACCCCTCGTAGACTTTCAGTTGCGTGCGCTACTAAAGAGACGCGCTCCCATGGAAACCAAACAATGGTGTAGCTGTATTAAAGTCCGAGTGGAAACAGTCCCTGAGTAAATCTGATTTTGTCAGAAATGCGGGAGAAATGTGACGCCGGGAGGAGACCGGGGACGAGGGCAGTGAAACGGTAGAGGGCCAGTGAGACCGGAGAGGGCAGTGAAACCGGTAGAGGGCCAGTGAGACCGGGAGAGGGCAGTGAGGGCCAGGGATGAGGGCAGTGAAACCGGGAGAGGGCAGTGAAACCGGGCAGGGGGCAGTGAGACCGGGAGAGGGCAGTGAAACCGGGAGAGGGCGGTGAAACCGGAGAGGGCAGTGAAACCGGGAGAGGGCAGTGGAACCGGGAGAGGGCAGTGGAACCGGGAGAGGGCAGTGAAACCGGGAGAGGGCAGTGAAACCGGGAGAGGGCAGTGAAACCGGGAGAGGGCAGTGAACCCGGGAGAGGGCAGTGAAACCGGGAGAGGGCAGTGACACCGGGAGAGGGCGGTGAAACCGGGAGAGGGCGGTGGAACCGGGAGAGGGCAGTGAGACCGGGAGAGGGCAGTGAGACGGGGAGGGCAGTGAAACCGGTAGAGGGCAGTGAAACCAGGAGGGTTGGCGAGTCTGCTCCTAACACCAGGATGCGTCAAATGCAGGGAAACCGTTTCGTTACATAGAACCTGTGCTAGGACAATAAGTTCAATCTCAGCGTGTGAACGTGGACACGGGTCCAAGATGCGCGGCTGACCACAAGGGGTTAAATAGTAACTTGTATTTAAATGACAACAGGCCATCGCTGACTAGATGCCTGGATGTCTTTAGCGGACTAGTCAGACAGATACCACACGTTAGCTGACCTGGACAGTAGAAGCTAACGTTTACTGACTAGGTAACTGACTTGGCCTCTGGTTAACTGGTTATTATAAGTGTCCTCGTCTCATAGCAGAGACTCTACAGAGTATTCAAGTGTCCTCAGATGAGAGGACGCTTTGACCAGAACGTGGGCGAAGTATTGGCGCTGAATAAGGTGAATATGAAGCTTCTTCTATATGACTAAAGGTGAGTCTCGTCTCCCCTCAGATGCTCCAGTGGATTTGACCGCCATCGGCAGGACTGGGTGGACAGCAGCTGTCCGGATGAGGTGAGACGGCAGATAACGCTGATTGAGACATAATAATCGAACAGTGAACAGGTGTGTTGGAGCTAACTCACATCAGTCTCCTCTCACAGACGAAGGACAAGCTGTGTGACATCGTGGACACCACCCGTCTCTACCCCTCCACCGCCTCCACCGCCTCCAGAACTACAGCCAGGATCAGAGAGGCGACTGGGGGGGCGACAGGCTCCACCACCCAATCACCAACCAGCGTTCCCACTGAAGGTAAGTGTTGGGAACATCCTGAGTGTCCTCCTCCAGCATGAGAGTAGCATGCTAACAAGGGTACCAACTGCAGCTGTGAACATGACAGGATGTGTGATGACCCAGAAGAGCATCAGTTTTCAAAGTTTTAAAAAAAAAGCCATAATTTTAAGAAAAATTCAGATTTTTTTTTTGAAAAAAGTGAGAATTTTTTGAAAAAAAGTCAGATTGTTGAGGAAAAGTCAGAATTGTACGATTTTGGAGGACATTTTAGATTTTCAGAAAAAAGCCAACAAATGTTGTCGTGTTGTGATGACTTCCCTTATGGAGAGGATCCCAGACACACGGATCCTGAGGCTGAAGCTCGAGCCGGGGACCAGGGAGAGTATCTAACAGTAAATGTTGTAAAAGCTTCAAACTGAAGAACAAAGCGAGTTCTCGTCCAAACTGAACATGTGTACTTTATATTAATATAATCCCAAGAAGAAGGGTGGAAGGCGGGGAGGGAGCGTGCTTGAATATATAGCTGTCCACTTATAACAGACAATGCATCCAGATGGGAGGCATCAGCTGTGTCTGTCCTTCCTCGGGGTGAATTAGATCCGGCGACGCCGACCCGTGGTCACCCATCCTTCCTATTCCTTTTCTGTAATAATGGATCTGTGATTCTCCTCCCGTCTCGTCCTCTTTAACGGTTTCTCAGCGTGATTACGGAGCGTTGGCTTTCAGCGTTTCACCAATGTACCTTTTTCTGAAGGCTGAGCTTAAAGTGGAATTAGATTCAGCGCCTGCTTTGTCACAGTTTGGGAGTTTAGTGGAGTCGCGCGCTCTGATCCAGGTATTGATCTTTATTAGAGCTTGTTTTATTACCCGGATCTCATCTCTCTCTTTATATCCGCTGGCTCTTTCTAGGGGGGAAAAAGGGCCGATCTGACGTTATTACCGTTAGTCGAAAGAGGCTGGAGCTTTCTTACGTTTAGTCAAATATATCCCATCATTTCACAAAAGGCCCTCGCTTGGCGATCTATTCCTGTAAGGCTAAAATAAACATGTCTTAAAGGTGGGGGAGGTAATTCACTTCAGATACACTTGTTGTTATATTCCATGGAATGCTCTGAACATCCCGAGAGCAATGAATATCTGAAGTGCTTTGAAGCCGTGGCGCTGTAGAAAGCTCGACCAATCATCTGAGCCGGCTAAAGTAACTGGATGGCCTACCTGCCTGTCAGCCTTCCATCGGGGCACACACTGATCTCGTGCCCTCATTGGTCATGTGCGCGTTTGTGTGTGTTGGGGGAGGGGCTCTGTGAGGAAGTGGAGGAGGGGCTCTGTGAGGTGTTGGAGGAGGGGCTCTGTGAGGTGTTGGAGGAGGGGCTCTGTGAGGTGTTGGAGGAGGGGCTCTGTGAGGTGTTGGAGGAGGGGCTCTGTGAGGAAGTGGAGGAGGGGCTCTGTGAGGTGTTGGAGGAGGGGCTCTGAGAGGTGTTGGAGGAGGGGCTCTGTGAGGTGTTGGGGGAGGGGCTCTGAGAGGTGTTGGAGGAGGGGCTCTGAGAGGTGTTGGGGGAGGGGCTCTGTGAGGTGTTGGAGGAGGGGCTCTGAGAGGTGTTGGGGGAGGGGCTCTGTGAGGTGTTGGAGGAGGGGCTCTGTGAGGAGGTGGAGGAGGGGCTCTGTGAGGTGTTGGAGGAGGGGCTCTGAGAGGTGTTGGGGGAGGGGCTCTGTGAGGTGTTGGAGGAGGGGCTCTGTGAGGTGTTGGAGGAGGGGCTCTGTGAGGTGTTGGAGGAGGGGCTCTGAGAGGTGTTGGAGGAGGGGCTCTGAGAGGTGTTGGGGGAGGGGCTCTGTGAGGTGTTGGAGGAGGGGCTCTGTGAGGTGTTGGAGGAGGGGCTCTGAGAGGTGTTGGAGGAGGGGCTCTGTGAGGTGTTGGAGGAGGGGCTCTGTGAGGTGTTGGAGGAGGGGCTGTGAGGTGTTGGAGGAGGGGCTCTGTGAGGAAGTGGAGGAGGGGCTCTGTGAGGTGTTGGAGGAGGGGCTCTGAGAGGTGTTGGGGGAGGGGCTCTGTGAGGTGTTGGGGGAGGGGCTGAGAGGTGTTGGAGGAGGGGCTCTGAGAGGTGTTGGGGGAGGGGCTCTGTGAGGTGTTGGAGGAGGGGCTCTGTGAGGTGTTGGAGGAGGGGCTCTGTGAGGTGTTGGAGGAGGGGCTCTGTGAGGTGTTGGAGGAGGGGCTCTGAGAGGTCTTGGGGGAGGGGCTCTGGAGGTGTTGGAGGAGGGGCTCTGAGAGGTGTTGGAGGAGGGGATCTGTGAGGAAGTGGCAGATTTGTTCCGGTTGTGTATTTTCAAATTCTAGCCACTCGAGCTGGTTTCTCCAGAATGACCTACCCCACCTTTAATATCTATTTTTAACGATGTTCCCTTTTACTGTTTACTTCCTGTGTGTAAATTAACCAGAACTTCTTTCTGCGCACACAGTCCTCCTTAGTAACGGTCAGTCCTCCTTAGTAACGGTCTGTTCTCCTTAGCAACAGTTGTTCTCCCTAGCAACGGTCTGTTTTCTTTAGCGGCGGTCTGTTCTCCTTAGCAACGGTCTGTTCTCCTTAGCAACGGTCTGTTCTCCTTAGCAACGGTCTGTCCTTCTTAGCAGCGGTCTGTTCTCCTTAGTAACGGTCTGTTCTCCATAGTAACAGTCTGCTCTCCCTAGCAACGGTCTGTCCTTCTTAGCAACGGTCTGCTCTCCCTAGCAATGGTCTGCTAGCTGAAAGAAACAGACCTCCTTAATGTCCAAATGGACCAATCAGCATCGAGTATTCAACTAAACTGTGCTATAGAGAGCCACAGTCCTAAAACCCGGAAGTAAACTCCTTCCGGTTCATTCCATAAATCTATCGATTAGATTTATGATTAGAAAATTATAAAAGTAGGCTAGACATGTGGATATTATCCGGCTGAACAGAACGTGATCTGTCTCTTCAACGTGTCTCAACCACAGACCTGATTTCCAGCTATTTTCCAAAATCCTAAGGAGAGATCCCGTTGTGTTTTGTCGAAGGAACCGGAAGTGGGAAAATGCTAACTTACTTCCGGGTTTTAGGACGCGTCACTGTGGAACTCTATAGTGAAGCACATAAAGGAAATAGGGCTATTTGTACCTTTTACATGAAGTAACACTAAGACTGGACGTGTGCCGTGGATAAGGACTGAACAAAAGATGATTTATAAAAGAGTCGTCTTCTTGACAGATGTTCTGCTGCTTTGAGGTTAACCCGGAGCATACATCAGAAGAGTGCTCAGACTATATCATGTAGATCTTCTTTGAACGCCCAAACAAAGACCAAGGTGTCTCTAAGGTTCGTTTACTTCATTACTGCTATTTGTTGTCTCCAGAGACGTAGAGTTACGACTCTTTCATTGAGCCAAGGTTCTTTTGTCCTCTTTTCGACACTTCTCAAACAGAAAAACCCTTCATTTCCCATAAAGGGAGGCGTTCACAGCAGCAAGGAGGAGAGCGAGACGTACGTATTAAATAAAACGAGTAAAGACAAGTAGACAGCCTGTAATATTCATAATGATAATAATATTGCTCTCTGAAGAGACTTGCAATTATTTGCCCCAGACTTCTGCTTTCAGACGTAGTTAATTACTAAGTTATTACCCTATCCAATAATAATCCAATGCAGAGTACATTACATTATTTTATATATTTATATAAGTTACACCCGGCCCTTTGAGTGCAGCCATAAAGCTGATGTGGCCCGAAATTAAATTGAGTTTGACACCCCTGAACTAGTTGAACCCCCTACTATGCGTTTCTATCATGACACGTTGGGGTATCCCAGCGTTCAGCGGTCAGGACTCTATGATCTGCAAATAACGTCATGTGTCGATGAGCGTTTGTTTTCCAGCACATCGATCCAGCTGTTGACCCGTTTCCTCTCCCCTCTCCAGCCTGTCTGCAGTTCACCAGCTGTGGAGAATGCATTTCCTCTCAGATCAACTTCAACTGCAGCTGGTGCCATCGCCTCAACAGGTGGGGCTGCTTTTAGGGTCAACGCACCAATAAAGTCAGGTTTTAGCACCCTATTGAAATCCAGAGCGGGCCGTGAGCACTCACACATTTGAGAGCCTGAACATGTTGGGAGGAAACCTGGTGAAAATGCACTTAAATTAGGATTAGCACGGGGGAAATGGCTCAACAGCGCCACCTAGATCAAAGCCCCATATATGGATGTGTTTCGAGTGAGAAACGCTCAGATCAGAGTGTCTTTAATATGTCTTTAAATGTCTTCTCAGTGAAGATCCACTTTAAAGCAAAACTGAGAACAAAGCATTAATTCCTCACGTGTTTGCAGGATATATGATCCGTTATCTAAATAGTTGGTTATACTTCTGTGGATTTCCTAATTGTTCCAGAGCATACAGAACGCTTTCGTTGACCTTCTGGAGGGATTCAAGCCGCACCGAGAGAAGACACGACAGGAGAGGAACACTGCAACAAGCACAACAAGGACTCTTTAAGAGACTGTTACTCATTCAACTTTAGTTTGATTGTTTTTGTGTGTAATGCAGAAACAGAAACATCACATTGTACTTGTGGCTTTTCTTGGCTTGTACCAATGATAGAAAACACAAGTCCGAACGTCGGAACGTCGGAGCGTTTGAACGTCCAGCTGTCAGAACGTCCAGCTGTCAGAACGTCCAGCTGTCAGAACGTCTGAACGTCAGAACGTCCAGCTGTCAGAACGTCCAGCTGTCAGAACGTCCAGCTGTCTGAACGTCCAGCTGTCAGGACGTCCAGCTGTCAGGACGTCCAGCTGTCAGGACGTCCAGCTGTCAGAACGTCCAGCTGTCAGAACGTCCAGCTGTCAGGACGTCCAGCTGTCAGAACGTCCAGCTGTCAGGACGTCCAGCTGTCAGAACGTCCAGCTGTCAGGACGTCCAGCTGTCAGAACGTCCAGCTGTCAGAACGTCCAGCTGTCAGGACGTCCAGCTGTCAGGACGTCCAGCTGTCAGGACGTCCAGCTGTCAGAACGTCCAGCTGTCAGGACGTCCAGCTGTCAGGACGTCCAGCTGTCAGAACGTCCAGCTGTCAGGACGTCCAGCTGTCAGGACGTCCAGCTGTCAGAACGTCCAGCTGTCAGGACGTCCAGCTGTCAGGACGTCCAGCTGTCTGAACGTCAGGACGTCCAGCTGTCAGGACGTCCAGCTGTCTGAACGTCAGGACGTCCAGCTGTCAGAACGTCCAGCTGTCAGGACGTCCAGCTGTCAGGACGTCCAGCTGTCCTGAACGTCAGGACGTCCAGCTGTCGGGATTTTCTCGGGGGAAACACTTCTTTAGCGGCTCAAATATGATCTTTGCTTTGAAGTGCTCTCAGGGAAGGAGGAGCTGAGGTCGGCTGAACAGGTGTGAGCTAAATGAGATGCTCTCAGACGGCTTCAGCTCCGTGGCTCTCAGGTGTATGTGATACTGACCAAGTGGAGTCATCCGGATGTCCAAAGGGACACATGGGATGCATTAAAGAGGCCCTATGTGGCTTTAGGGTGTGTTCTGTAGGGGTGTGTGCACGTAGAGCAGGGGTCAGACTCAACACACCGTGGGCCAACATCAACACATGGGTACTGTTAGGGAAAGTATTGTCCTAGACTCTAGATAGGACGTACAGGACCAACCCTGACGTCTGTGTGTCTCCTTTTAAGGACACAGGCTGCTTCAGCCATAATGTTATTGTTCCCATTCTGTGACCGGGCGACCCTCGGTCACAGATGGTCTGTGTTGTGGGCGCACTGGGACACTTCCTTCTCTGTGTTTGTGGACTCCAAGGTGTGGACATCTTCGAGGACACAAGTGACTCAGTGTGCCCAACTGTCTAAAGCTATCTTATCAGACATGTTGATTCCTCTGTGAAACCAGTTCAATGGGCTGACGAGAGAGAGGCGCTCCAGACTTGACGTGGACCTCTCCCGTGCGGTCAGACATCAAATCAGTGTTTGACATCGAAGCTCCTGCTCTACCGTGTCTCCTTCCTGCGTCGGTGACTCCCCTGCATTGCTTACACAGAGGTTTCCCTTACAGGTGCTCGTGGAGGGCCGGACTGGTTCAGCGTTTACTGCAGAACGTATTGAAATGAACTTATTGCACATATTAAACCTGGAACTAACAAAGCTTAAATTATCGCCTATAAAAACAACATTAAATAATCAGTTGAATTCTTTTCTCATGGCTCGATCTGCAGCTTCTCCAGAGTCACTTCTCATGAGTACATTTCCCCACAGGCCGACAACAGCTTCAACAAAACTATTCCCTCAGAGAGAAACCAAACATGCCCTGCTGTCCTGAGAGAGGAAGTGCAGAAGGAAGCATCCATTTGACTCAGTGTGCTGCTCTGAGATGCTAGCTCAGACACTTGGCGTCTCATCTCGGGGGCAAGGTCATCAATGTTTGGCTCAAGGTCATCAATGTTTGGCTCAGGCTCTGAGCGGAGGAGACTCTCAGGATGGAGGGAAGCTGCAATATACCGACAGGCCAGATCTAATAGGAATTAGAAATTATCCTGCGGGCCGAAATTAAATCCACCGCGGCCCTGATTTGGCCCCCGGGCCCTCGAGTTTGACACATGTGGTATATAAATGGTCTGCAAACGCTAAAATCCATGTTTTCACCTCCAGGAAATCCACATAAATATAATCAGCAAGTGTTTGATGACAGATTAATGTAGTACATCTTGCAAAAATGTGGAGATTTTAAGTTTTTCTCTGTTTTATATCAAATTAAAGAAGATATTTGAGACACATTTAAGACATATTTTGGATTTTTAAGGGCGTTTATCACTGTTTTCTAGCTAAACTTAAACATCTCGCACACAAACACGTTTCAGCCTCTCAAACGCTGCTTTTCGTTAAAGTGGATATCGTTGGATATTTAAAGACGAGATCATTAAAGCTGCTCACATCAAACCTTAGAAATGAGCAGAGACTTCCAGAGACGAGCTAACCGACAGAATGCGGACATGCTTCCCCTCGGCGACGTCATGAAGACACGCTGCATGCTTTGAGCACTGATCTCATTAAGCTGCATTTTAATTAGCTTCCTCACTGCGTTAATGTCTCCCTCTTTGTACCCTGCCCTTCCTTTGAAGCACGCTTTAAAGCAGGTGCTAATTCAAACCAGGGGGTTAACGAGAGGCGCGGAGAGAGAACGACCCGATGAGCTGAGAGGTTCCGACGAGGTCACGGGATGTTGACTTTCTCAAAAGCACTGAAATAAATCCGGTAACTGTCAGTGTTCAGACGGAGGGCAGTCAAAGGCATCATCTGAAGGGCGCGGCTCAGAGACACGGCCTTACAGAGAGTGCTGCAGGTACCTGAATGCACCAGGGAGAACTCAAACTGGCCCTCGACGGCTTCTGAGGGTGTGTGAGGGCCCCGTGAGCCTCTCAGAAAGCACGGTTATGGCCAGTTACGGTCCTGTTTTGCCATAAATCTCCTTTCCTCGCCCAAAATGAAGGACCTTGGTGTCAAATCGTACGTTTCTGGCGGCGTAGAAACCACAGTGAGACGTCAGGAATTACCCAGAATGCATTATTACTAGGGATGGGAACGATTCATCGAATATTCGAATATTAGAAATTATTCAGGTATTGGAAAATGAGAATATGAGTTACGAATATTTTTATTGTAATTTTTTGTTGTTGGGAGGGATGCCTAAGTTGATTACATGATCAAATGGAATCATCCAGTGCCGTAGCTGAGGGTGTCCGGTCTAAAGGTGCTCCGCTCTCCGGCCCCTCACAGCGGGCAGAGCTGCAGCTGCTGATCTCTCTCTCGCGTCCGGTTAGACTTCATGTCCAAATCCATCAGAAAACCAAGTGATGTTTTTAGCATGAGAGCTGTAGCCTATAGCTGCCAACTGTTCACACTGTGATCACCAGTTCATACATTCGACTTGGTTTCTAAACTTATTTCAACATGTATTTATTTCTTTTTCAAAATTGGTGGTTGAATATTCGAATATACATTTGCTTTCAAATTCCCATCCCTAATCAGTCGAGGTGAGGGTAGTTCATTCTGCTAACATAGAAGACCATGTGGTTTATTGTCCACGATGCGTCTAATAAGCCCCACATTTTAACGTTTCGTGTTTTAACAAGAGCATCCAAAGAAGCAGTGAAGGGGGTATACCTCTGAGTCGCTCGAAGCACGAAGGACAGGATCGATAACAGCATGAGCTCAAAGGTCTGGACCCGGCTTTTCAAACGGAAGGAATGATGAGCGTCATGAGCTCATTCATATTCAACTCACCGGGTCTCCGACGCCTTCCAGTAGAAACGCAACACGTATCCAACAGGGACAGGAAGTCTCACTCGACTTCCTGTCCCTCTCGGGAGGTCACGTATCCAACAGGGACAGGAAGTCTCACTCGACTTCCTGTCCCTCTCGGGAGGTCACGTATCCAACAGGGACAGGAAGTCTCATTCTACTTCCTGTCCCTCTCGGGAGGTCACGTATCCAACAGGGACAGGAAGTCTCACTCGACTTCCTGTCCCTCTCGGGAGGTCACGTATCCAACAGGGACAGGAAGTCTCATTCTACTTCCTGTCCCTCTCGGGAGGTCACGTATCCAACAGGGACAGGAAGTCTCATTCGACTTCCTGTCCCTCTCGGGAGGTCACGTATCCAACAGGGACAGGAAGTCTCATTCGACTTCCTGTCCCTCTCGGGAGGTCACGTATCCAACAGGGACAGGAAGTCTCATTCGACTTCCTGTCCCTGTCGGGAGGTCACGTATCCAACAGGGACAGGAAGTCTCATTCGACTTCCTGTCCCTGTCGGGAGGTCACGTATCCAACAGGGACAGGAAGTCTCATTCGACTTCCTGTCCCTCTCGGGAGGTTTAGAGAAAGCAGGGATCGAAATGAGGAATCTGCCTCTCCGAAATGAACAGACGACTTTTGGAGAGAAATGGACGATTCGAGAGAAGATGGAGATGGACTGCTTTACGTGCGGCTATTATGTGTTATTAGCACACAGCTGGTTGTAGGTCGTTGTCGTTCGAGTGCATTTCTCTCTACGTCGCCCAGCTGCGATACTGAGCAGTCGGCCGACAGATTAAAAGTGATCTGCTTTGAAAAGTAAGACCGGAACCTGTGGGCGAGTCACGGAGGATTAGCCTCTCTCTTATTTCCAGCACCCGTTTCTCCCGTTCAGACGGGGCAGATCTGAGAGGCCGTCCATCACCCTACCTGGAAAGAGACACGTGTTATCGAACCGCTCCCAAAGAAACAACATCCTGAGGACCAAGCGGTCGATAGCACTTCCAAGCCCTCGAGACGCGCATCCGAACAACACGACAGAAGGATGCTTGTTCGTTTCCTCTCCACCTGGACGCACCTGAACAGATGTGCTCTTTTCCTGGCCCTCTCGTCTCGAGGAAACATCCATCGGTTCCATCTGAACTTCATTCCTGCCTCTCGTTGTAAACCTCACTGCAGTGAAAGCAGGGCGTAGAAAGTAAATCTGTCCCGTCTTTGTTTCGTGTTGATATTTCCAGTTAGAGCGAAACTGCTATATCGCCACCAGCTTCATCGACCTTTACTCGCCAAAGAAACGGCTTTCAGGCTTTTAGGTGAAGTGTTCTTAAGTCATGACACTTTAAAGCTGAGACGTAACCTTTTGATCTCCAATATGGGATTACTTTATCCACAAAAAGCCAGATGTGGGACTTTACGTTGATGTTTGGAGCTGTGAGCGGTCTCATCAGCGGTGGTGGCGAAGTCGATAGGGACTGGAAGGTCACCAGTTCAAGTCCCGGCAAGACCAAGTGCTACCGAGGTGTCCCTGAGCAAGGCAGCCCTACACGGCTCCCCGGGCGCCGTACATACTGGCAGCACACTGCTCCTAACCAGACTAACAACCTTGAGACCTCAGAAATCGGGAGCATTTCAAAACCACCGCAGAGGGGGGGTGCTAGTGGATCGCCGGAGCGGTATTAGATTAACAGTAACATGCTTATTGTAGTTGTAAGTGCACTGCTTGCGGCCTGTAGCATCCTTGATGGATGTGTGGACCGGAAAGGAGGAGCAAAGGGTCGAGTTGTCGATTCTTGTTCTGGTTTATGTTTTCTGTGACTGTCTGCCTCACCCTCGTAGACTTTCAGTTGCGTGCGCTACTAAAGAGACGCGCTACCATGGAAACCAAACAATGGTGTAGCTGTATTAAAGTCCGAGTGGAAACAGTCCTGAGTAAATCTGATTTTGTCAGAAATGCGGGAGAAATGTGACGCCGGGAGGAGACCGGGAGAGGGCAGTGAAACCGGTAGAGGGCAGTGAGACCGGGAGAGGGCAGTGAAACCGGTAGAGGGCAGTGAGACCGGGAGAGGGCAGTGAGACCGGGAGAGGGCAGTGAAACCGGGAGAGGGCAGTGGAACCGGGAGAGGGCAGTGAGACCGGGAGAGGGCAGTGAGACCGGGAGAGGGCAGTGAGACCGGGAGAGGGCAGTGAAACCGGGAGAGGGCAGTGAGACCGGGAGAGGGCAGTGAGACCGGGAGAGGGCAGTGAGACCGGGAGAGGGCAGTGAAACCGGGAGAGGGCAGTGAGACCGGGAGAGGGCAGTGAGACCGGTAGAGGGCAGTGAGACCGGTAGAGGGCAGTGAGACCGGGAGAGGGCAGTGAGACCGGGAGAGGGCAGTGAGACCGGGAGAGGGCAGTGAGACCGGGAGAGGGCAGTGAGACCGGGAGAGGGCAGTGAAACCGGTAGAGGGCAGTGAAACCAGGAGGGTTGGCGAGTCTGCTCCTAACACCAGGATGCGTCAAATGCAGGGAAACCGTTTCGTTACATAGAACCTGTGCTAGGACAATAAGTTCAATCTCAGCGTGTGAACGTGGACACGGGTCCAAGATGCGCGGCTGACCACAAGGGGTTAAATAGTAACTTGTATTTAAATGACAACAGGCCATCGCTGACTAGATGCCTGGATGTCTTTAGCGGACTAGTCAGACAGATACCACACGTTAGCTGACCTGGAAGTAGAAGCTAACGTTTACTGACTAGGTAACTGACTTGGCCTCTGGTTAACTGGTTATTATAAAGTGTCCTCGTCTCATAGCAGAGACTCTACAGAGTATTCAAGTGTCCTCAGATGAGAGGACGCTTTGACCCAGAAGTGGGCGAAGTATTGGCGCTGAATAAGGTGAATATGAAGCTTCTTCTATATGACTAAAGGTGAGTCTCGTCTCCCCTCAGATGCTCCAGTGGATTTGACCGCCATCGGCAGGACTGGGTGGACAGCAGCTGTCCGGATGAGGTGAGACGGCAGATAACGCTGATGAGACATAATAATCGAACAGTGAACAGTGTGTTGGAGCTAACTCACATCACGTCTCCTCTCACAGACGAAGGACAAGCTGTGTGACATCGTGGACACCACCCGTCTCTACCCCTCCACCGCCTCCACCGCCTCCAGAACTACAGCCAGGATCAGAGAGGCGACTGGGGGGGCGACAGGCTCCACCACCCAATCACCAACCAGCGTTCCCACTGAAGGTAAGTGTTGGGAACATCCTGAGTGTCCTCCTCCAGCATGAGAGCAGCATGCTAACAAGGGTACCAACTGCAGCTGTGAACATGACAGGATGTGTGATGACCTAGAAGAGCATCAGTTTTCAAAGTTTTAAAAAAAAGCCATAATTTTAAGAAAAATTCAGATTTTTTTTTGAAAAAAGTGAGAATTTTTTGAAAAAAGTCAGATTGTTGAGGAAAAGTCAGAATTGTACGATTTGGAGACATTTTAGATTTTCAGAAAAAAGCCAACAAATGTTGTCGTGTTGTGATGACTTCCCTTCTGGAGAGGATCCCAGACACACGGATCCTGAGGCTGAAGCTCGAGCCGGGGACCAGGGAGAGTCTCTAACAGTAAATGTTGTAAAAGCTTCAACTGAAGAACAAAGCGAGTCTCGTCCAAACTGAACATGTGTACTTTATATTAATATAATCCCAAGAAGAAGGGTGGAAGGCGGGGAGGGAGCGTGCTTGAATATATAGCTGTCCACTTATAACAGACAATGCATCCAGATGGGAGGCATCAGCTGTGTCTGTCCTTCCTCGGGGTGAATTAGATCCGGCGACGCCGACCCGTGGTCACCCATCCTTCCTATTCCTTTTCTGTAATAATGGATCTGTGATTCTCCTCCCGTCTCGTCCTCTTTAACGGTTTCTCAGCGTGATTACGGAGCGTTGGCTTTCAGCGTTTCACCAATGTACCTTTTTCTGAAGGCTGAGCTTAAAGTGGAATTAGATTCAGCGCCTGCTTTTGTCACAGTTTGGGAGTTTAGTGGAGTCGCGCGCTCTGATCCAGGTATTGATCTTTATTAGAGCTTGTTTTATTACCCGGATCTCATCTCTCTCTCTTTATATCCGCTGGCTCTTTCTAGCGGGGGAAAAAGGGCCGATCTGACGTTATATACCGTTAGTCGAAAAGAGGCTGGAGCTTTCTTACGTTTAGTCAAATATATCCCATCATTTCACAAAAGGCCCTCGCTTGGCGATCTATTCCTGTAAGGCTAAAATAAACATGTCTTAAAGGTGGGGGAGGTAATTCACTTCAGATACACTTGTTGTTATATTCCATGGAATGCTCTGAACATCCCGAGAGCAATGAATATCTGAAGTGCTTTGAAGCCGTGGCGCTGTAGAAAGCTCGACCAATCATCTGAGCCGGCTAAAGTAACTGGATGGCCTACCTGCCTGTCAGCCTTCCATCGGGGCACACACTGATCTCGTGCCCTCATTGGTCATGTGCGCGTTTGTGTGTGTTGGGGGAGGGGCTCTGTGAGGAAGTGGAGGAGGGGCTCTGTGAGGTGTTGGAGGAGGGGCTCTGTGAGGTGTTGGAGGAGGGGCTCTGTGAGGTGTTGGAGGAGGGGCTCTGTGAGGTGTTGGAGGAGGGGCTCTGTGAGGAAGTGGAGGAGGGGCTCTGTGAGGTGTTGGAGGAGGGGCTCTGAGAGGTGTTGGGGGAGGGGCTCTGTGAGGTGTTGGGGGAGGGGCTCTGAGAGGTGTTGGAGGAGGGGCTCTGAGAGGTGTTGGGGGAGGGGCTCTGTGAGGTGGTGGAGGAGGGGCTCTGAGAGGTGTTGGGGGAGGGGCTCTGTGAGGTGTTGGAGGAGGGGCTCTGTGAGGAAGTGGGGGAGGGGCTCTGTGAGGTGTTGGAGGAGGGGCTCTGAGAGGTGTTGGGGGAGGGGCTCTGTGAGGTGTTGGAGGAGGGGCTCTGTGAGGTGTTGGAGGAGGGGCTCTGTGAGGTGTTGGAGGAGGGGCTCTGAGAGGTGTTGGAGGAGGGGCTCTGAGAGGTGTTGGGGGAGGGGCTCTGAGAGGTGTTGGAGGAGGGGCTCTGTGAGGTGTTGGAGGAGGGGCTCTGAGAGGTGTTGGAGGAGGGGCTCTGTGAGGTGTTGGAGGAGGGGCTCTGTGAGGTGTTGGAGGAGGGGCTCTGTGAGGTGTTGGAGGAGGGGCTCTGTGAGGAAGTGGAGGAGGGGCTCTGTGAGGTGTTGGAGGAGGGGCTCTGAGAGGTGTTGGGGGAGGGGCTCTGTGAGGTGTTGGGGGAGGGGCTCTGAGAGGTGTTGGAGGAGGGGCTCTGAGAGGTGTTGGGGGAGGGGCTCTGTGAGGTGTTGGAGGAGGGGCTCTGTGAGGTGTTGGAGGAGGGGCTCTGTGAGGTGTTGGAGGAGGGGCTCTGTGAGGTGTTGGAGGAGGGGCTCTGAGAGGTGTTGGGGGAGGGGCTCTGTGAGGTGTTGGAGGAGGGGCTCTGAGAGGTGTTGGAGGAGGGGATCTGTGAGGAAGTGGCAGATTTGTTCCGGTTGTGTATTTTCAAATTCTAGCCACTCGAGCTGGTTTCTCCAGAATGACCTACCCCACCTTTAATATCTATTTTTAACGATGTTCCCTTTTACTGTTTACTTCCTGTGTTGTTAAATTAACCAGAACTTCTTTCTGCGCACACAGTCCTCCTTAGTAACGGTCAGTCCTCCTTAGTAACGGTCTGTTCTCCTTAGCAACAGTCTGTTCTCCCTAGCAACGGTCTGTCCTTCTTAGCAGCGGTCTGTTCTCCTTAGCAACGGTCTGTTCTCCTTAGCAACGGTCTGTTCTCCCTAGCAACGGTCTGTCCTTCTTAGCAGCGGTCTGTTCTCCTTAGTAACGGTCTGTTCTCCATAGTAACAGTCTGCTCTCCCTAGCAACGGTCTGTCCTTCTTAGCAACGGTCTGCTCTCCCTAGCAATGGTCTGCTAGCTGAAAGAAACAGACCTCCTTAATGTCCAAATGGACCAATCAGCATCGAGTATTCAACTAAACTGTGCTATAGAGAGCCACAGTCCTAAAACCCGGAAGTAAACTCCTTCCGGTTCATTCCATCATAAATCTATCGATTAGATTTATGATTAGAAAATTATAAAAGTAGGCTAGACATGTGGATATTATCCGGCTGAACAGAACGTGATCTGTCTCTTCAACGTGTCTCAACCACAGACCTGATTTCCAGCTATTTTCCAAAATCCTAAGGAGAGATCCCGTTGTGTTTTGTCGAAGGAACCGGAAGTGGGAAAATGCTAACTTACTTCCGGGTTTTAGGACGCGTCACTGTGGAACTCTATAGTGAAGCACATAAAGGAAATAGGGCTATTTGTACCTTTTACATGAAGTAACACTAAGACTGGACGTGTGCCGTGGATAAGGACTGAACAAAAGATGATTTATAAAAGAGTCGTCTCTCATTGACAGATGTTCTGCTGCTTTGAGGTTAACCCGGAGCATACATCAGAAGAGTGCTCAGACTATATCATGTAGATCTTCTTTGAACGCCCAAACAAAGACCAAGGTGTCCTCTAAGGTTCGTTTACTTCATTACTGCTTATTCTGTTGTCTCCAGAGACGTTAGAGTTACGACTCTTTCATTGAGCCAAGGTTCTCTTTGTTCCTCTTTTCGACACTTCTCAAACAGAAACCCTTCATTTCCCATAAAGGGAGGCGTTCACAGCAGCAAGGAGGAGAGCGAGACGTACGTATTAAATAAAACGAGTAAAGACAAGTAGACTAGGAGCCTGTAATATTCATAATGATAATAATATATTCCGCATCAGAGAAGCCTTATTATTCATCACACACTGATCCTACGCGTCTTTGATTTTTCTGACGAGATAAATGCGAAGAAGAAGAAGAAGAAGAAGAAGAAGAAGAAGAAGAAGAAGAAGAAGAAGAAGAAGAAGAAGAAGAAGAAGAAGAAGAAGAAGAAGAAGAAGAAGGCAAATGCTGTTACAAAGCTGTTGGATATTGCATTTTGTAGAAACACTAGAGAATATATATATATATATATTATATATATATATTATATATATATATCAGGCTTCAGTTTTGTCCTTTTTGTGCTTTTTCTTAGTAAATATTCGTTACGTTTCCTTATCCTGTCCGAGCAGGCTATTGACTTTTAATATCATATCTTCCACAACACATAAATGCTTACAGACGGTTCAGCACCAAACCTCTTGAGATAAGCCCTCCTGCAGCTCGGCTCCTATCTGCAGCTCGGCTCCTATCTGCAGCTCGGCTCCTATCTGCTCGGCTCCTATCTGCTCGGCTCCTATCTGCTCGGCGGGGTTTTTAATCCGTCATCGAGCAGTTTCCATTATTTCATCCTCACAGAAAGGCCCTCGCTTCACAGCCGACCTATCCTCCGTCGCAGCGACATTAATCATCCCGTCGGACGGGAAGAGTGTGAAACTAGTCCTGCTGGGACACATGTTGAGAGGGGGGGGGGGGGGTGTTTCTCAATTGCGAGGATGCTGGCTTGGTAGTCACTTCCTTCAGAAACGAAGCAAGTATGCTTCCAAGCCACGGCTTCGGAAAACGAAGAAGAATGGAACAGGCTAACAAGTGTGCCACTCTCTCTAACGGTTTCAACGTAAACTGAACCGAAAATAAATCCCTCACGATGTCTATCTTTATGAACTTGCTTTACTTTCAGGAACACATTTCTGGTGAAAACAAACAAATGTAACAAAGTCACATATTTACCAACACGTGTTCTATGCCACCACACTTACATTTCAATGTGTGCTGCGTCGGTTCAGCCTTTCTCCGCAAGGGTTTTTGAAATTGGTCCGTGCGCAAAGCATTGTGGGGATTTTAAGGACGCGTAGTCTACCCATGTGCAGCCTCGAAATTTCCCCCAAACCAAGGATGCGGCCTCTGTGGAATTCCAAGTATGCTGGAGATTGGAACAGTCCTTCTGCGGCACTCGATGACGTAGCATCCTTGAAATATTGGCTTGGAAGCCAGTATCCTCGGGATTGAGAAACGGCCTGTGTGTGTGTGTGTGTGTGTGTGTGTGTGTGTGTGTGTGTGTGTGTGTGTGTGTGTGTGTGTGTGTGTGTGTGTGTGTGTGTGTGTGTGTGTGTGTGTGTGTGTGTGTGTGTGTGTGTGTGTGTGTGTGGTGTGTGTGTGTGTGTGTGTGTGTGTGTGTGTGTGTGTGTGGTGTGTGTGTGTGTGTGTGTGTGTGTGTGTGTGTGTGTGTGTGTGTGTGTGTGGTGTGTGTGTGTGTGTGTGTGTGTGTGTGTGTGTGTGTGGGGTGTGTAATATATAAAGAGTTGTTCACGCTCAGGGTCACAAAGCGTGAACAACTGGACCTCGCTGCATCGCTTTAACGACACCTAAAGGAATTTGACCTCTGTGTGACCCCTGGTTTTCATATTCACATCAGAGATGTTTTATTTAACGTTAGGTATAGCACGTGTTGTATAGTTGGGTATAGTACGTGTTGTATAGTTGGGTATAGTACGTGTTGTGTAGTTGGGTATAGTACGTGTTGTGTAGTTGGGTATAGCACGTGTTGTATAGTCGGGTATAGCACGTGTTGTATAGTTGGGTATAGTACGTGTTGTGTAGTTGGGTATAGCACGTGTTGTATAGTTGGGTATAGTACGTGTTGTGTAGTTGGGTATAGCACGTGTTGTATAGTCGGGTATAGCACGTGTTGTATAGTTGGGTATAGTACGTGTTGTGTAGTTGGGTATAGCACGTGTTGTGTAGTTGGGTATAGCACGTGTTGTGTAGTCAGGTATAGCACGTGTTGTGTAGTTGGGTATAGCACGTGTTGTATAGTTGGGTATAGCACGTGTTGTGTAGTTGGGTATAGCACGTGTTGTATAGTTGGGTATAGCACGTGTTGTGTAGTCAGGTATAGCACGTGTTGTATAGTTGGGTATAGCACGTGTTGTGTAGTTAGGTATAGCACGTGTTGTATAGTTGGGTATAGCACGTGTTGTATAGTCAGGTATAGCACGTGTTGTGTAGTTAGGTATAGCACGTGTTGTATAGTTGGGTATAGCACGTGTTGTGTAGTCAGGTATAGCACGTGTTGTGTAGTCGGGTATAGCACGTGTTGTGTAGTTGGGTATAGCACGTGTTGTGTAGTTGGGTATAGCACGTGTTGTATAGTTGGGTATAGCACGTGTTGTGTAGTCAGGTATAGCACGTGTTGTATAGTTGGGTATAGCACGTGTTGTGTAGTTAGGTATAGCACGTGTTGTATAGTCGGGTATAGCACGTGTTGTATAGTCAGGTATAGCACGTGTTGTATAGTTGGGTATAGCACGTGTTGTGTAGT